>NW_020955718.1:175818-177511 GCF_003031625.1 Empidonax traillii
TGGAAAAATAATACTGTCAAATGGAGGTTGGGGAGAGTCAGTAGCCCATTAGATTTAAAGCAGATTTTCAAAACAAACAAACTCCCTCTCAGCAGTAAGGGACATCTTAGACAAACGCTCTCCAACTAATGCCATGGCTTTAAAAGCCTGAAGTACCTGAATGCTGATTACCTGACAAAGTTCAGGCACGGAGTTCTCCCGTGGCTCTCTCGAGAGCTCAGTCCCTGACCCACTCAGATTACGTGGCTTTCCTGGCACTGCTCCTCATTTTGTCCTGTGTGACATGACATTTGCAAAGCAGACAGCATCAGGAAAATGTCAATATACAGTATAGAGATGATACAGGACACCCTGAATGATGTGTTTGCAATTGTTCTGCACTCACTGAGCTCCCTCCAGAGATGCTGCCCGTGCCTGGAGCCCTGAGCCTGCTGGGCTTGGCCCATGGCTGAAGAGTTTGTTGATATGCAGAAAAGCATGGAGCAATTTTTCTGGGAATTTGTAATGCACGAGCTTGGTGTTTGTCTCAGGCTGTCTCAGAGGGGGCAAAAGAAATGCAAAGTAGGTTGGTTCTTACTCTGAGACTCTGCAGCCAAGTATTGCAGGATGCACGATAAATACATTTCTATCAAGAACCCTCCATTTTTCTTGGAGTTTTTGTCCCCTTCTTCCTGTTTATACTAGTGAATAGAGATGTTCAGCCATCCAGTGAGTAAAGTCCTTAAGTACATATTCAGTTTTCAATAATTACTTGTTTTAAAGAGAAGTTTTTGGAGGCTGGGACCCTGTCTCCTGACTGTTTCCAGATTTCATCCTCATGCTCTGACTATTGGAACACCACAGGATTTCCTGTGTGTGCTTTAAAGCTCAATTTCGTTCTGCATCCTATGCAGCCTACTCTCAAAAAAGTCCCTTGACAGTAATAACGGGATGCTCTTTCTCAAAATGTCCATTTATGGCCAGACATGATGGTAAATGTACAGCACGTTACTACTGTATTATCCCTGTTAAATGTGGGGGGGTAGATTCAGAATTTAATAGGCAGTTTTTTCAAGTGTGTGTTCGAAGGCCAGGTAGAGGATCCATTTGCTCTTTTGATTTACAGTATCTGAAGATCTGGCCCAGCAGCAGGTAGTTTCTTCTCCCTTTAGTACACAGATATAGAAAAAACTACTGATTCAGGTAACTTAGGATCTGAAGACAGCTTTGGGGAAGATGAGTACAAGCTGCTCTAGGAAAGGTCAGCTGTGCCAACATGTGTGCACCCTGCACCCACAGCTCTAACCTTAATAACTCCTTGCCTCCTAATACCACCAGAGATGACACAGGATGGTGTGTGGGTCAGAAATGAATGCAAGGAGTCCCAGCACACCCAGAGCTGTTATGCTGCTGCTTTGGCTTTTATTTTAAGCAGGAATGCTGTCTTTTCCAAGGTTAAACATAAATTACTTATTTTATTTTTTTTTTGAGAAAAAAACCCTCATTTTTGTAGTTATGGAAGAGGGAATTGTTTTATATACCTCATTTTTATAATTAGGTGCCTTCTTATGCTGATTTATGACTTATTTTAGCTTTAACTGGTCTGTGTTTCTGACAGCAAAAATGATAATCCCTACTCCCATGTAAGCTTCAAAGAAATGCTGATAATCTACTGTGCCTGATCCCGAGACCTGGCAGCAGAAACCTGGAGGAG
>NW_020955718.1:178565-181067 GCF_003031625.1 Empidonax traillii
ATAGCTGCTTTGGGGAGGTATAATTGTAGATAGGGATTGAGAGAAGAAAAGACAATATAATTGAACAAGTTATACGATAAAGGAGGAAGGGGAAATTCTTTGTCAGGATTAATTTTTTTTCAGACTGCGTGGCATTGGATGTATTTTGCAAGAATAGCCACTAGATAGCAGAACAGGCATGATGCTCTGGGAGTCTACCCTGGGCCAAATGCAGCATAAACAATGCCTTGGTCCCAGCAAATGCAGCACGTGTGACTGTGTTCAGCTGGTACCACCGATTCACAGGAGAGAAGCATTTTTAAGAGGCTGGTCCATTATGCTGCTCTCATCTAAGCATTCTCCCCCCAGCACGCTGAAAGAGGAGCTTGTTTCCTGAACAAGCAATCAACCCTGACTTTTGCTCTAGGGTAGACTTTGTGAATGAGTGAGCTGATCATTGGCCCAGGTGAGGGGAGCCCCAGCCCCCTGAAAGTCAGCCCTGCCTGCCTGGTACCCGAGCAGAGTCCCCAGGAGCTGGCCATGGCAGACTGGAGACAGGGACAGGACGTTCTTGCTGCCACCTGGCACTCACCCAGGGTTTTAGCTGGAAACTGCTCATGTCCCAGACAATGAACTAGGAAAACCTTTTTCTGGCAGCAATAGCATGCTGTCATGTGCCCCCATAACTGAGCAATCAACACCCAACACTGGTCTGAGTAGATCTCTGCTGCCAGCCTTGGTTCTAGGTGACTACTGAACGAGTCTACAGAGTTTATGCTCCAGTTTAATTAGACAATGATAATGTTTTTCAACGACTAATTTGTTTGCCCATAGGATATGCTCTGAACCAAACCCCAAAACGTAATGGTCTTGTATTCAAAATCAGAGAGAAAGCTTCTTCAAACAATTGGTTCCCACCCACGTGCACCTGACGAAGCAATGAAAAGCTGCAGTTGCACTGCACAAGTACAGACACCTCACAGTCTTGCCATGAAAGTTTCCTCCATGCTGAGTTTGAAGTTGTGCAGCCATACTCTTGACACACCCAAATCACACAAGTCTCTTCTACAGATCAAAGCATTTTTGAGCATTATTTGGTGGATTCATGCAGTTCCCAGGACAAGGGTCTAGAGGAGAGGGTTGGAGCACGCCTGTAAGTCAGAGGGATGAAATCACTCAGAGCATTTCCAGTGCTCCATGTTTTGCACCATGCTGTGGCAGCCTGATGTGATGACTCAAACCCTCCTCTCTAATTCCTATGCAGTCAGACCTGCTTGGGAAAGTTTAGAACTTAATTATGTAAAAACATTCCAAGATACCAATAGTAATTGATCCTCATTACAGATTCAATTTGTCTGCAATTGTTTTAACTAAATAAGAGAGCTGTTTTTCAGTTATAGCAGATGAGGGAAGGAGGGCGTGGAGACTTAAACAAGGATACACTTTCTAACTCACTGCCTCAAGGGGAAAACAAGATTTTTCTAGAAAAAAAAAATGTTTTAAAGTAATTAGCTCCCGGGCTGAGATATTTTAAGCCTGCTGTGAATTTTTATGACAGTGCTGTTAGACTGCTGAAAATACAGTTTCCTAGTTTATCTTCCAGAATTTTAACTATAATGTGGAAGTAATATTGCAGGAGTACTAGTTATGTGTCTGTAGCCATAAGTGCACCTGCATATACATGTGCAGATATTTAAACCTGTCTCTTGCAAGAACTGAACCTCTCGTGCTCAGTGAAACCATGAACTACACAGCACTGCCCAGTTCTTTACCATTTTATCTGTTTAAGACTTAAAATTAAGAAAAAACAAGATGTTCTTGTTTCAAGTGTGTTCAGTGAATACAGAAATTGGTGGATCTCAGAGAATTAGCTTTCAATGGCATGTCACTGTCTGACCTGGACTAGGTGTATTTGCTATCTCAGCCTCAGCCTTCTGGTTTGCAAATTGGGGATAATGATGCTGAACTCCTTTTCAAAATGCTTGGAAGTGGAGCTGGAATAAGACCAACTGCTCTTATTTGATATGAATCACGTAACCCTATCTATCAAGAAAACATGTTGTGTTGGATGCTCTCAGGTACCCAGTCCACTCAGTGCTCAGCTGCACACATTTTGCCCAGAAGTGCCTGTCACCAGCACGACACTGCTCTGATTCCCTCTGCCAGAAGCTCCCCTTGCTCTCTGCAGGGCTCAGGATAATGCTCAGATGACCTCAGATCCTATCCCTTGCCATGGTTTGAATCCCAAACACTCACTGTGCACACAGAGCAGGGATGCCTGTGTCCCATCAGCACGGGATGGCAGGGATGGAGATGTGCCGATGGCAGGGATGGAGATGTGCTGCTGGGTGGGATGGAGATGTGCTGATGGCAGGGATGGAGATGTGCCGATGGCAGGGATGGAGATGTGCTGCTGGGTGGGATGGAGATGTGCTGATGGGTGGGATGGAGATGTGCCGATGGCAGGGATGGAAATGTGCTGATGGCAGGGATGGAGATGTGCTGATGGCAGGGATGGAGATG
>NW_020955718.1:181088-184736 GCF_003031625.1 Empidonax traillii
TGTGCTGATGGGTGGGATGGAGATGTGCTGATGGCAGGGATGGAGATGTGCCGATGGGTGGGATGGAGATGTGCTGATGGCAGGGATGGAGATGTGTCAATGGGTGGGATGGAGATGTGCTGATGGTAGGGATGGAGATGTGCTGATGGCAGGGATGGAGATGTGCTGATGGGTGGGGGGGTTGAGTGGGTAAACACCCCCCGCTTTGCAGGTATTTCACATTAGGCTGAAATCTTTAAGGAACAGGAAGAGCAAATACAAGAACTCTATATTTTTCTACCATAAGCCAAGGGGCAGAGCCCAGTGAAATAAGAGGTGGCTCAGTCAGAACAGATCCATTCTCCTGGAACAGCTTTCACACAGTCCATACTCCCCCACTCATATGAAATACAAGCCTGCAGGTGACACCAAGCATCTCCAGCCTAAATGAGAGCACAGTAAGGAGGAAATAATACTGTCCTGCCTGTGTAATTAGAGAAGCTGATGCGTGAATCATTGTTATAACGAGTTTAATTATAAACATGATTAAATAGGCAATTAATGCATATTCTGCCCCGGATAAACAAAATTAAATTCCTGCAATATTAACATCTTCCGCAAGGTTTGTTATTAGATTGCTGTAAGTGCTGTGGCACAGGAATATTTTCGTGTCCTTTATTTGTGAACAAACACTGTTTTTTATTTCCACTTAACCGGTAGCAAAGGACAAAATTTGCTGCTCCTCTACACTGCCAGGATCTCTGGAAAAACAGCATCCCGTGCATTTTGAACAACGTATCATGAAATAAGCCACAGACAGTGCAGGCTTTCCAAGCTTACCTAACAACAACTCAGCACAGCTATGACCAGCTATCAGCAGGAGTACCAGTCCTAGGCAGGCAGCTCTCCCTCTGCTCTCCACTGCCAGACAAAGCTGCTGGGACAGATCCCAGGGGATCAAAACAAGGGCATGTCAGGGTCAAAGCTCTGGGCAAGAAGTGCTTTGGATCTGGGGATGGAATACCTCGATTAAAAGTCAAATGCATAGGATTTCCACTGGAAAATCAGAAGGCTTTTTAGTGGGTGTATTTTGTTTCCTGTGAATCTCCAGTGACAGCCTACTAAGAAAAGTAGTGACACCTTCAACATACGGGCAGTCTTTTATCTGAGTAGCTTCAGAAAATCATATTAATATTAAATACATATAAACTGCCTTTGGTGTTTACTGATTACTGATTTGAGGGTGCTGAGGGGACACAGAAAATACTGAATGCCCATCCATCTCTCTGAAAATAAGGTCCTGAGAGAAGCCTCCAGTTAGCAAAATCTTGAACTAGTTTTAGGAAATGCTGAAGTTCTGTTTTTCAGATTATAAACTGGCAACAAGGAAGTGTTTGAAACTGATTAACAACTCCAAAAGTATTTAAGGTTGTGGGGTTTTTTGCAACACAGTCCCTGTCCATTTTTGCTTTGGTTTTCCTTGAGGATACAATTTATATTTTCCCAAGCCTTTAAAGCATTCAAAATGCCATACATTGTGCTATGCTTCCTTAGCCAGCTGGGATGGGATTTCTCACCAGTCACTGATTTAAAGGTCACCAATAAATATGTAAGGCTACACATATTCTTGATTTGCCCTCTCCAAAGCCCACACCCTCCTCATGCATGAAGCCTTGGGAGTAGTTGATAAAAAAGGGGAAGATGCTACAGTTACATATCACATGCAGTGTTATTATTCCTGACTGCTGAGATAACCTGGATTCCTCCTCTGTACCTCTTATAATTGCCCTTTGAATCCAGAAAGGATCCAAAATAAATTGGTATACCAGCCATATGCATAAATCTGTCTCAGCAGAAATGGATTCAGCAGATTTTCTGCAGCAGTGAAGGTACCTCACACCACTGCTGGACGTTGTTCATTGTGTACTCAGCTTTTGGGAAATAAGCAGCATTTCTATAAGGCTGTTATGCTGTGCAGTTAACATCTTCAGCAGTGATGGAATAAGCAAGGCACTGGGTTATGGAGTCTGGGGAAAATCTCAATTTGGATAAGAAATTGCCACAAGTAATTTTAGCTCTACACTGTCACAATCCCTTACTCCTTCATGAACGAGGCAATCTTCATCTAATATAGCATGGCATTCACATCTCCTGTGACACATAATGATGTCCATACTATAAGAAAATTTGTGTCTCTATCTACAGCTGTTAGTGATGGTGCAGCGTGTAAATTCTCAGGTGGATGACACAGGCAAATTCCAGCTTTCTCCCAAACAAAATGCAGGCCAGGTGCAACTTTGCTGATCAATGGACTCAGTGGGTTGCTGGAGAGCCAGAGAACAGCACTGGGCTTGGCTGGAGTGTCCATACCAGCCAGTTCTGTGCTGGGCACTGGAAATGAAGGTGGGTGATACCCTGAGCTGTGTGATCAGTGCAGGGTGTCAGGACTGGGATGGACAGAGGGCCCAGCGTTCTCATGCCAAGTGACCCCATCTGCAGAGTGATGCAGGTGTTTGTCAGCCCTGGGCCCAGTGCTGACCTGCTGCACAGGGGTGACCTTCAGGATGCAGCAGTGATGGACAGGGGCCTCGCTGGGCACCGCTGGGATCAGGCAAGGAGCATTTACTGATGAGTGCCTGCACTGGGCATGTGTGCAGACTGTGCCAGTAAGGGCTGCCCCACCTGGCTCCTGTTATTTCCTGAGGAGCAGGGGGTGACATACTGAGCTGTGCCCCTCAGATGGAGGGACAGAGGAGCACAGCCCCAGCCAGAGGAGTCCTGGCTCCTGCACACACCACTTAGCTTAGCCAGGCCTTTATCACATTGACCAAATCAGCAGCTCTTCAGCTCACTGATACCGATAGAACATCACCTTGTCTGGGGTCAGCACTGCCTGTTAAAGAGCAGAGAGGAATTTCAGAATTCCCCAAGACACAAGCCCACTGAAAAGCCAACTGAATCCCCAAATATGCTTTTCCTCAAAACTAGCAGGTGTACTTTTCTTTCTCTTATTTCCTAATTGAACTTCTTGGCATTCTAGTCAATGCTCCACAGTGCATTTTGGAAAACAATAAATCCTGGTAACGTGAGACCTTGCTGCAGTATTTCACTGGTAAATCTTTGCTGAGCTTTGGGAAGACTGTATGGGGGTTTGTGTGCTGAATTATGGGGTGTGAGGATGAATGATTTTCCACCTTTCACTTTTTCTGTCACAGAATCAGCACTCAGGGAAAATCTCTGACGAGTCAGATTCCTACTGTGGCCACATTTGGATGTGTACTTCAAATATATTTACATCGTCCTTTGAAAGTAAATTATTATTTGCAAGTAGAGAACAGTGATGGTTTATTTTACAGGGTGAATCAATATTTGATTTTCTTCAAAATGTGATTTTGATAGTGTGTTTTCTCCCTAAAAGAAAGTGTTTTCATAGAAAAAGATTTTTGGTTCAATTCTCAAAGAAAACCTGGAGTTTTTCTTATTAAAAATTTGTATTTATAATTTTACAATATTTTTGTAATTTCAAACAAAATTGCTGAAAAGCAAAAATCTTCTCTGAAGCATTTTTTCTTTGAAAAAATCCCATCCATTTTGCCTGGAAATATTTGGGGAAAAGAACCTACTTTTGGAAATTTCATTAAAACCTTTGTGTTTAACATTACTTCTTTA
>NW_020955718.1:185058-205058 GCF_003031625.1 Empidonax traillii
TGTATTTATAATTTTACAATATTTTTGTAATTTCAAACAAAATTGCTGAAAAGCAAAAATCTTCTCTGAAGCATTTTTTCTTTGAAAAAATCCCATCCATTTTGCCTGGAAATATTTGGGGAAAAGAACCTACTTTTGGAAATTTCATTAAAACCTTTGTGTTTAACATTACTTCTTTATTTTGCACCCAAACACTCTTCTGATTAACTGTTATACCATTGCTGCTGTGACTAACTGAAAAGCAGCGAGGCTATTTCTGATATAGTCAATAATTTGGTATTCATGAACTTCCTGAAACTGCCTGAAATGACAGGTTATTGAGAAACATTAAAAAAAACCCAACCAAAAGCAAACTTGTGAAGTTTCAAAACCTTGTATGTATTCTTAAAGACTTACTGAGGCATTTTAATATGATAGTGGATGAAACATCACTGAAGTTTTCATCTCACAAAGGCATAATGAGACAGCAAAGAGCTATCCAAGACTCTGCATTAACAATTATTAAAAACTGTGAAATTGTATTTAATAGTTTATAGTCTATATTTTAACTATAATACCATGAAAAAGAATTCTTTTTACAATTTTTTTCCTACTTAACATCACTATTCTTCAAGCACCAGAGAAGCACAACCCTAATAATTTCCCTATTTCTGAGAAGTTTTTCTGCTGCTTTAACAGACTGTCCTACATGAATGTAACTCTTTCTGTCTCAAGCCCCAAACACTGCCCAATCTTTAACCCCAAGCTGACCTGTAAGCTTTCATTCCTCTAAACGGCTTTCTGATGTCAAGAACAGCACTTATAATGGCAGGTTGGGTTTGTTTTACCCCAAGCACTTTGGGCCATTTACAGGGTCCTTCAAGTTCAGTCATTAATGCTGGAGCTTGATCACAGCATGACTATTAAAATGGAACATTGCTGGGAAAACAGCACACATTCCTTCCAAATCCATACCCTGTAACTTGTAGTGTCACATATGCACTGACATTTGATGTAAAAATTAGGATATATGTATAAAAGCTCCAATTTTGCCATTATTCTTGAAAGTTATGGGAAAAAGTGCAGAGCCCAGAAGACCAGTTGCCAGCTGTAATATAGAGAAGGATACTACAGAAACTGAGAACTGCTTATGGCAGATCCCCTGTCAGAGGAATGACTTATAATCTGGAAACACAAGCAGTAAGGGAGGCCCACCAGCTAGACCTGTATCATCTGCAGCAATCAAATCCTGCAAATATAAAGCAATTTAGTATTACCAGTTCCAAGTGCTCCCCACAATGAGGACTCTTGTATGCCAAAGTTTAATATTCAGAGCAGAAACCACAAACTCCAACAGGCACTTCTGGTCAGGACAGCTCATAACAGTTCCCAGGCAATGGCACAGTTGTAATAGCACTGCACAAAGCAGCTGGGGATTTACTCCTGTGTCAGCTCCTACCTCTGACAACCAGAAAACCGTGGTGGGTCACACATCCATTTGCTTTATATATTGATATAATTTCATCAGAATTTATGATGTGGGAATTATTGCACTGGCAAGAAATGTAATCTAACCTTCATCTTGCACAATGTAGTGCCGATATTATGTTTTTGAAAGGAATATACTGACTTGTTGAATCAGATTACTCCGAGTGCATTCCTAATGGATTTCAATATTCCCTTGGATAAACCAATGCTATTTGCTTTGTATTTATTACATTAAAAAAAATATACAGAAGATAAAACCTCTTCTAACACCATATATTCTTTCATTTTGCAAACTACAAACATACATTTTTTCATTAATTTTAATGCCTAAATTTTTCCCTGGGTAACAGTCCCAGCATTTACTCAACTGCACACTTGAAATGTATAAAGAATTTCAAGTCTAAGTATTGACAACTGTATGCTTCTCTCCTTCCTCTCCTGGATTAAACAGCTTGTCCTTGCATATCTGTGAGGATCACACGGGATAATTATTAGTGCTGGGATATTCCCAAATGCCAGGGCATGCCACTGGTAATAAGTGATATACGTGGGATATTCTTTATTATGACACTTCTAATGTAACAGAAGATTTTACCAAGAGATAAAAGTTGGATCAGCCCTGAGGCTGCTTTATGAGTCAAGAATGGGGAAAATAATAATAGCAACAAAGATTTATATAATGAGAGAGAGAAGGATCTTGAGAGTGAGTCCCCCAAACAGCTCTGAAAAGTCCACAGAAACCCCCTCTGAACTGCAGTCCCTAAGCTATAGTCAGATTATTCCCAAGAAGAGCAATTGTTTCAAACCTATCCCCATCATGAACATGCCCACTGCTAAGTTACCTTCTCCAAGCTCTTATTTGCCAATTAAAAAAACCTGTCAAGTGCCCTAAAGGAGATTTGTCTATGATGGTGCAACACCCAGCTTGATGAACATCATGTGCTGGAGCTCCTGAGAGCACTGAAACACCTCCTGGGCACGGAGCACTCAGAGCAGCTCAGGCCAGCTGGGGATGGACGAGCAAGAGCAGAGCTCACTGTACCTGTCTGCTCCCCTCAGCACCACACACATCCCTGGGCACAATCAGAGGGGCAGGAAAGGCAGAGGCACTGGGTTGCAAACTTGGAAACAGAGCTTCAAAGAAATAAAGGCAGAAAACCATCTTTATTTGGGGATGGAGGGAATGGAGCATTGTCCTCAGCTGTTACTCCCTAATTCCTGTGCTCTTAGTGTGGGAACACTGAACAGGGAACGAACATGAAGGTGTGGGGCACCAAATGTTCTGCCAGACAGGATGGCAGCTCACAGAATTACCTTTACTCTCCCCTTACATCACTCACGCTCCATCTTAATCAATAGCTACTGAGTGGAAATGGCTCATCTCCCACCCCATTTAGAGAGCTCCTCAGTCTCCTGACTATTCAGCTATCAGATTGTTTTATATTCCTACTTCATTTTATTGTCCTTCCCTCCTGCTGTGGTGATCAGACAAGGCAGAATAGGTTAGTATATCAATAGAACTGCAAACCGCTGTGCATAGTATGTAAATATTGATATTAGGAACGGGGACACTGAATTAATCCCTCCACACACTGTTAGTTCCAGGCTACTCGGTCATGTCCGGGCAGTTTTATAAACAAATATAAAAAGAAGAAACAAGACATTCAGACAAAGATCCTGTTCCTTACTGTTATTTATGCTTGAGCACAATTGGAATCAAAAGGCAAAAAACAGACCATCCACCAACACTTGCTGGTGCACAGGGCTGGAAAGTAAATTTTAGTAGGAAATTCCCCTCTTTGTAAAGAGACTCATACTTTGCATGGTGTAGTCAAGCCAAAGTTGTTCTAGCATTGACCACTTGGGTTACATTTTAAGTGCCAGATGATACAAGACATTGTAATGTGAGAATATTGATTAGAGCATTTGCAAAAAAGATGCACCTTTTGAGCTCAGAAGGCTCCAGCCCGTGTTGTTACTCTCCAGTTCCACTGCACTCACTGTGCTGAGCTGGTGACTCAGGATCTCCAGGACTGATACACTCAGGAGTGCAGGATTGATACAGAAATCAGATAAGGGAGATGATTGCCTTGCTTGGATATTTTCTTGAGGAAAAACAAACAAACAAACAAATCAACCTCCCAAAACTAAAACAAACAAAAAACCCCCACCAAACCCAATCTTTGATAATGAAGATTCAACAAGCTCCTCAAGCAGCCCAATGTACTGTCACTGCAGTTTTCCTGCTGGATACAGCTACACAGGACATACAGCTACACATTACATCTGTTGCTTCTGCAACAACCCAGCACAAGCACGGAGAACGTGTGTTCCCTATTCCTGTAATTCCTACAGCCTGTACAGATTGTACTTGATAGCAAGTGCTTCAGAATATAGGTATGGTGTCTCATGGTCATCACTGTTTCACTCAGCTGTTCTTTATAGTCCTTTGATATTCACTGCACAGTGGCATCATTTCATGATGCAGAAGCAATTGTAACAGACCAGACTCTCCTAATGTTTGGTTGGGTCATTTCCTGCCTGCTTCACTACACACCATCTCCTCCTCTTTGCACCTGAGACACACTTCCACAGCAAATACCACCAGCCAGGACTAAGTAAGATCTGTGTGGGTAAGATTTTTCCCTGGGAGGAAAAGCTCTGTGTTATGAATCCTGCTTAACTCAATCATGGCCAGTATTAAATACTGCACTTGGAAAAGGTTTCAGCCCAAAATTAAGGGAAAAAAATACTGGTAGAGTTTGAGCTTGCGGTCACATGAGTACATCTGTCTGTGTTTTACAGAGGCAAGGTTGAGGTATTACCTAAAAGCATTCATTTCAAAGCAGTGTAGTGAAGCCTGAAGGAGCACTATTTTAAAACAAATCAGTCAGCATTTTATTGGTGTCGGCCCAGCTTTGTACTAAACACTCAGATTAATGTTAAATCACTGCTCAGGAATTATTCATGAGATCTCATACAATGTAATTGCTGATTTTGGCATCAATAGTCTGTATCCCTTTATTTCCTAGATTAGCTTCCCTTCCTGAACTACTGTATGTCATGCCAGAGACAATGATTTTATATGACATATTTAGGAAAGAGAGACCCACCTATTTTACATAAAACAACGTCTGAGAAATGTACCCTTATTGCCGAGGTGCCAGTCTGTGCTGACACATTCCTGTTAGAGGCAGACCCTGCTGGGAGAGCAGTGAGCACAGAGCTAAATGTCTCCTTTCAAACTGTTAACTGAATGGTTAGTTTTATTCCAAACCTTTATAAAAACTAATGAAATTACCCTTTACCTATCTTTAAGGATTAGCATTAATGCTCAGAACAAACTGCATGACTACTAATCTCTTAATGTCCCTAAAGATATGTACAAAATGAAATTTATAAATAATAAATGAAACTCAACTTTTCCTGGAAATACTAAGTCATCCTGCTCTTTCCCTCTCCCTGTCTCTCTGAGAGCTGTGTGCTCTTGTGAAAGATTAGGATGATTTAGGAAGTTGGAGGAAGGTGTCTTTGAGCATGGAAGTCAATGAGCTCCATGCTTTGGGCCTCCATCACTTTTTGCCCCCTAAAAATCCTGCCTTTTCTTTGTGCAGCAGAATGTTTAGATCTAAATACCTTCAGCCTCTCCCCCCTTTCATTCCTTCATGCTCCAAATACCTGTATCACATGGGTGAGCACTGAGAGCAGGAATCCCTGAAGACACAGAGTATTTCATGCTCAGGTTGCCACATCCTGTAGCTGCCAGAAAACGAACACTACCACGCATGCCATTTCCTCACATCCCGATATTCATCCAAACAGCAACCAAACAAAAAACAAGACTGAAATTCTCAGAGTTGATGAGAAGAAGTTGTTAAAATTTATGAGAATTCATTGCATGTACTACACAAAAAAAGAGTTTCCCAAGTGAGAAACCCAACTGTTGTTCTCTTAGTTGGAATGTAAAACTAGTATTTTGCTAAAGGATGATATTGGAGGGATTAGGAACTCTGATTTTCCAGTGCCTTCAGTCCACCAACTGCACTTTCACCCCTGCTTATAGAGACTCACACTTGCATACTTGAAGATTTTCATATCTACTTCTAAAGACTTGTTTTTAGGCTGTAGAAAATTATAGATTTCAAAATTAAAGATTTCCCAGGAAAGCTGGTCTCTGACCTCCATCCCTGGGGTGTTTGTTTGATCAACAAGATCATCTGAGGCGTATTTATCACACTTGCACATATTTTAGAGTATACCAGGCATAGAAAATATGTAAGTAATTATTTCTGAAAGACTGTGAAAACATCATTTTGGTACCCTTTTGACTGAAATTTGCTCATATTTTCATATCCCTGTCATTGCATGTCATTGCCCAAGGGTTCTTCCCAGTTCATTATTTGATCTACATATCCTCAATTTCTAAGAATATTCACTCAAGGAAATGTTTCAGGCCAAAGATTTTGTCCTCTTCAAGGACTAACTCACAGAAGACTAAGATTCAAGCCCAAAGAGATCCTTGGTTACCCAAGTTGTCTGAGACTCGTGCACTTACTTTTTCATCACTGAACCCTCACAGCAAAATTTGGAACTCTGAAGTGGGCATTTAGGCTTCACACCCCAAGCAGAAGTAGGATTACATGCGTTGTGCAGGGGATACTCAAAACCACAGGTGTCGATTGGATCTTTAAGGACTCAGAACCCAGAAAAGCAAGAGCACTTATTTTTATGCTCATCATTTTGCAGTGGCCAAAGGTACAGCTTTCTAACTTCCCAAAAATGGCATAAATTAATAATACAAAATAAAAATAATATGATCCAAACTACCTCAAGGCTCAGGTACCTTGTGCCTAATTTCAGCCCAATTTTCATGGCTATGCTATCTGAGCCTGCATATTTATAATGGAATTATTGACAACAATTTTTTCATAGGGAGTTCCTATATAAATATAGTTGGACAAGTGTGGTATGCAGGAAAACAAAAATCAATGAAGATTTTGATACATGGAATAAAATAGAAATGACAACATATTTTTGACTCTGTACAAAACCAGGCATTCATCTGCAAATGATTACACTTGTATCTGGGCTGGAATGGTAGTGTGGGGCATATGAATCTCACCTTCAAAAGATATTCTTTCGTTCTACACAAAAACGCCGGCGAGCGCAGGAAACTTCAATCAATGTCTTATATTGGAAAACTATGACACTGTCAAACTGGTGTCATTAAAGCTAACTAACCATATTAAACGAATATTAAAATATAGGTTTCTTTGCATAACATAATGAGTAAAACTGCTTTTAAGTTTTTCCCTGTGCTTTGAGGTGTAGGTGGCATTTTCATTCCAAAACTTTGAAGTCAGAACAAAATGTACAGGTAGAGGGTACTAGATCAAATAATAATCAACTTCAAAAAGCATTTTGGCTGTTAGATGTCCCAAGGCTAATTTCCTCTAGACATTTTAAATGTAAATGTCTAAACTCATTTAAAAATTGTAAATTGGTCTAGGTTCAATCAAAAACCATCCTGACACAGAACAGGGAGACTGGGCTAATTGTCATTTGTTTGTCAAATGAATTCCATTTGGAAAGCAATGAAACCTCCAAGCTAATTCTTTTAAGGTGAGCTGGTAGTTGTATTATCAGTTAAATGCAGTAAAATGGATAATCACATGATGATAATGAAAACTGAACCTATGTTAGCACTCAGGCTTAGTCTGCCACAGGGCATATAGTGATGGAACTTAAGTACTGTAATGTTCCATTGGGCACAATGGCACCAAGTCTGCTCTTTAGCCTTACAGACACTTTCTTTGCATTTTAAAAAACTTTATCAAAGCACCGTGGCAATGTAGAAAATGTCAAAGTGAAATGCACTGTAGGCAAATTGAGATTTCATTAAGTTTAAATTTATTGCTTTTGACTGATGTATTACCATGCTTGTTAAGAACCAGTAATTTGGAATATCTGCCTGCCTGGTAAAATAGCTTTGTCTCCTTGCGTAATACTTCATATGGACTTTGAAAGACCACAGTAATTCAAAAAGAGAGTAACTTATTTTATTTTTCTAAAGAACAATTTCAAATATTTTTAGGTTCCTGACCTAGTGGATCAATAGACTTATGTGTGTGTCCCAAGTGTGTTGTTGGTGCACATGGTAGAAAATTACAGCACTAATATGTTATTTTTTTGCCTTGGTATAGCATTGCACTCGCTGACAACAGAACCTTGGGAAGCACTTAACAATTCTGCTTGTTCTGTCACTTTCTGATACATTGGAACTAAATTAAAATGTTTGGAGAGGTAAGGAATCCAACATACTGGTGGGAGACTGTGTGCAGATGCATGATTTCTTTATATAAATATATACACAGAGACGTAAATTGTGCATCTGCATGAGATTGTGCACAGGTTTGTCAGCAGACAAAGGAAAGACACAGCTGTATCTGCATCATGGCAGAGGACTACAGGTATTCTTTGCATTGCATGGTGGAAATGTTGTTTAGTTTGCCTCAGCTATAGAAAAAACTACATTTGAGATGTTGACATAAAATCTCTTCACGCACTCTGGTACTTTTCTCAGGAAAGGAATGAATCAACAGTGTAGGACCAGCAGAATTCCTAAGTGATGAGGAAGGTTGGGCCTTCGGGAACAGATTACTGCCCTAGGAGAGAGACCTGGATTGAATTTAGTATATTCCAGATATATTTATTTACACTATTTGCCGTGGTTTTATGGCAGAAGTGACAAAGTTTGTGAAAACCAGGAATGCATTATCATGTTATCTGGTATCTTAGATGGACAGTCAATATGAACAGACTGTAGACACACCTGTCCCAGTATCCAGTTCACCAAGGAATGAAATGGAAACAATAAAAGTCTTTGAACAAACAACAGACATTTGAGTCTTTAGGTTTAGACAAGAGGATTGTAGAATTCAAATGGGTTTCCTCTAGCGCTGCCAAGGCAGCCATATCTGTATTGGTGCCAACTGAGAGTCACACAACAAAGCTCGACTTGTGTCTGCCCATGTGCTTTCATCCCTCAGAGTGGGGGTATATGCACTTCTTGGGGCAGGGGATGAGGGAAAGAAAGGAGTTTTAAATTATACTTATTTTATCTGCACTTTCAATGAAACTTCCAGCTGAAACCTGAGGAGACAGAGATGTGTGCATTTCTATGAATTGAAACTGCATTTTTTTTTCCCCCCACCATTTAAAAATAACATTCTGAAGATTAGGGCAGGTTGTGTGAATTAATTGAATGAAGACACAATCATTTGTCACTGGAAAAACCTGTTTCTCTCCTCACATGGAAACCTCTTCCATCCCTCCTCCTCCTGTCACCAGAGGTGTCCTGACTGACCAAGGGGCTCTCAGAGCCACAGGAGGTCCCTGTGCACTACAAAATCCTGAGAGAAGAGGAATCCCACTGAAGGGGGACACAAATCTCAAACCCTACTTAAAAATAAAGGCTTTCTAGTTTTGTTTTTGCACACTGTACAAAGGTTACACCAACCCTCAACAAGAAGGGTGCAATGTAGGAGCTAAGGTAAAGCTTTTTATTTGATAAAACATCTTTTTTGCTTTAAGACACATACATGCAGCTCTCTTTGAAGTCCAGAAGAGCTATACAAGTATACACTTGAGGGCAGAATTTGGCCCAATGTGATAACACAGGAGCCTGTAATCTGAAAAAGGAGTGTATTTATTACATTTTCAACATTTTGTGGGTTAATTCACATTAGTCAGGAAGAACTAACGCCTCTGAATAATTCTCCTTCTCAACACACACTTCAGAACACTGCAAGAATTACAACTAAACTCCACCTTTCTGCTTTCTTCTAAGGCACTGGACAAAATTTGCATTTTGGAGTAAGCCACTAGCTGGAGCTAAAGACCTGTAGAGCAAATTCAAGGGGAAAAAAAAAAAAAAAAAAAAAGAAAAAGAAAAGAAGGGGGAAATCCACAAACCTGAAGAGAAATCCAAACTTTTTAAGGCAGGCCTCTAACGGGTTTTTGATTGAGTTGTGGATACTGGCTTTCATCTGTTAGAAAGACAGAATGATCAGCCTTAAAAAAATGAAAACATCCATATGCTTGAGTCGATGGCTAGCTGATCTAAACTGGAGCAAAGTCTGGTGTTTAAGAGCAGAATGAATCAAAACAAACATATTGAAAAGAGCTTTTTAAAAGCACCCAAAGGAGCAGTGAAGCAATGAAAGAGAAGAAAATCTGAGCTACTAAAGAAGTAATTAAAGGCAGAAATTAATTGTTAGTGTTTGGAATTGAGAAGGAATTGCCTAGAAACAGAGAAAGCACCTAACAAACCCTGTGACCCGTTTGCTTTTAATTATTGATATTGCAAAGGCTCTTCAATATGTAATTGTTTGAACATCACCCAGAAAGATGCTTTCATGAGAGCAGAAGAAAAGGTCTCCTTTTGTAGATAGAGATCAATTTATCTTTGGCAATCAGATACAATATATCAGGTGGGAACTGAGCACTCCCTGGATCTGAAGGGTCAAAGTGAAACAGAGAAACACAAAGAATATTCTGCCCATTCTCCTGGTTCAGTGACACATGCAGGGTCTGATCTTCCCAGGTAGTGTGTGGCACTGAGATGACTTCAGTGAACATGAGAACTGCTCTGAATCATACAGCTGCAACCACAATGTATTTCCATCTTTCAAAACTTCTCAAAACATCACCCAATAAATGCCTACTATGCCAAATGGGATTAAAAGGGCCAGCTTTCCCTGCAGCTCTCCACAGAGGAAAACCAGGAGTGAAATGCCACTAGGGAGACAGTAAACATGCATTAAGTTTGTGTTTGTGCCTTCTGTACACTCAGGTGCAGCAGATACCGAGGCAGGCAGGGCCCACCCCTGGGGTGAGGATGTGTATGGATAAGCTGAACGTTCCCACAAGGGTTACACGTGTCACGCTCATATCGTGCTGCCCTTGCCATGATTCAACAAAACCCTCAAATATGAATGCAGATTTAAACACTTGCTTTAAAGCTCTCCTGCAGCTGGCTGATAACCACTTGTTAGTCTCAAGCCAGGTACTGAATATGTGGCTCAGCTGGCATATGGAGGCATCTGTTTTCCACAGCAAACTGAGCTTCCTGAGGGTCACATGTGCATCCCAGGAATGGCTGTGTTAAACCAAGGAACACTCACAGTGACTGCATTTCCCCGTGCCACCCTATGCACCCCTGCGTGAGTCCATGGGCAGCTGTGGCACACCTGATCCCAACTCTCTTGCACATTATCGCAGATCATTTCCTAGAAAGGAAGGGCACAACTCTTTTAAGCTCTCCCCACGTGAATCTTGTCAAACCAACACCACAGTTGTGACTTTTTTGGAGATGGGTAGGAGATGACACAGAAGAAGAGAGTTGTGCTGCACAGAAAAGCAGGTCAGGAGCAAAGCCAGCAGCCCCATGTTTGTTTTGGAGCGAAGCAGCAGAGGATTCAGAGGCAGCAGGCACGGCATGTAAAGGAACACTGAGGGCTGGCTGGCCAGGGAGTGTCCCTCAGTAATTCGGGATCGTGTGCCCGTAAGAAATCGCACCTATCGCACAAAGACATGTGAGTCATTTACATCCCCTCATCAGCGGTGCGAAATGGCTCCTTGTGGAGTCAGACATTTGGAAACAGATAAAGCCCCAAAGAATGCTTCTTTTCTCCCTGAGAGATTAATGTAGATGTGAACACATTAGCGCTGTTTAAGGGAGAGTATTCTCTTTGACAGATAACTGGGATTGGGAATATTAGATTACCAAATAATGGACCTTTTAAATTCTGTCATCATTACTTATCAGGTACATTAGTTTAAAACCTGCAATTTTGAACTTAGCATTATTGAGCTTTTGAAAGATTAAATTACTGAGCTTTTGTTTGTGAATGGCTCAGTGAAATTTCCTGAAAAGGATAGTCCTCGTCCTTCATTGTGTAAATGTGAATGCCAAATAACATACTTTATTGATATTTACAGACATACAAATGATAGGACTAATGCACCTTAATGTCTGTCTCCCTGAGTGAAAAGGCAGAGCGCTGTTAGATAATATGGTTCACTGTTCTCTTTTGTAAACCCATTTGGAAGAGTTAGGCTTTATCCCTCCCTTCTCCTCCTGAAAACCTTATTGGCACAAGGAGCTTCTCACAGGCAGGTTTGCAGCACAGGCCTCCTTCTAAGAGTCATTTTTTTACTCATCAGGTAGATCAAAAAATGTATGACTTAAGTTACAGAGATGGCTTGCATGTATTGGTTGGCAAGAGAGCCATGTCCAATACATTAAAAAATGAGATATTTCTAAGCTGCATTAATAGGGAGGATAAAGTCCCACATCCATTGGTGATCAGCCTCAGTCAAGGGTTCAGGAATAGGGTGATCCTGCAATATCTGCTCTAACAGGTACTTGACTGCCCTGATGATGTAGGTACCATCTGTGTCCTGGACATGGCAATCTGTGACCCTCCTCTTCTTCACACCCAATTCTGAGATTGAGTCTTCAAGGCAGGGTTTTCAAAGCTGAATAAGGAAATTATTCTCACAAATCCCTTAGACATATAATGCAAATTGGGTGTTTTCCTCATATCAACAACTTTGAAAACTCCCACTGAGTTTCTCCGAGTTGTTTGGTGAGAGCAAGACTTTTTATTTTCCAAACTTTTCCAACTTTCTAAGGAGTCAATAGAGTAGTGAGCCAACAAATATGAAGAGTGATAAGATTGACAGCCATGAAATGCAAAAGGAATGTTTGTGAGAATATATGTTTGTTTAATGAGGTAGGAGGTAGGTTCAAATTATGCTCATATACCAAAATCAGAGAAAAAGAAAAGATGTACTGTAAATATCCCTGACTCTGCACTAGACCCTAAATGTAGGTACCGCCTACGCCTAAACAACTCAAAACACTTGGAAACAGTTTAAAATATATTTTGTTTTGCTTGTTTAGCTTTTATGGGTTTTTTTTCTGTGTGGTTTTTTTTTTTTTAAGTTACCATGTTTTTTCATGCCTCTAAGATAAAACCTGTTATATTTGCGAGCCAGACTTCAAATAAATGAGTGTTCCGTATACGTTAAAAGAAAGAAAATGATTTCAAAAACAAAGTCTCTTCTTCTGAATGATGCTTTCTTCCTTTCCCCCCCACAAATTAAATATATTTTCAATTCAATTAAATGTACTTTCAATTCAAATGCAAAGAACTGGACATCTATTCAACACATCAATTCAGCTAACAGTGAGAAGCATAATCTAGCTAACATACTCATGAATTGCTTATCAGGTCAGGTTTAAAAGCTTCCAAACTCTTGTATGTTCTTAGGTGTCTTTGTTATACTTGGATACTTGGAAGACTTGCAAAATATCACACAATCATCAAAAAAGGCAATGGAGTTACTCATCAGAAGTGAGTTTCATTCTCTCCTCAAAATGGTATCACTCCTGTTAACACTCACTGGGGGGGGGGGAAGATAGAGAAAGTATACTTGTACTTACTTTTAATTTAGAGCTATTATGTTGAATATCACCTAAATTGCTCCAGGTACAATTTGTATCACATCACAAAGACATTGTTTTCTACAGACTTATACTGCTTTAGCTGTACATTTGACTCCTGAACCACTGACTGTACATCACTCTCTACTTGTGAATTATGTACCATCCACCTTCTGGTGGAACACGTCCCTGCCCATGGCAGGGAATTGGAACCAGGTGATCTTTAAGATCTCCTCCAACCAAAATCCTTCAATGCACCCATGGAAAGATAATAAGGGTGTGTAAACAAAGGCAAACATAATCAAGCAAAAATGGGTATACTGATTCATCAGCCCAAAATGAACAAAGCTATGGATAAGAACACTACAGTATGAGGTTGGAGACATGGGAGTATCATCTTTCTGAGTGACATGAGGGTTGTGGGTGCTTTACCATTTTCATCCAACATGAAAATGGTCACTATGGCTCATTCCAGCCAAGGCTAATATCTGCTTTTGTATCTGGGGATTAATGTGACTTGGAGACCCACAAAAGCTTTTTCTTACCTGTAGAAGCTCTTTTCATTATGCTAAAATCTCATTACCATTTCAGTTTTTAAATCATGATTCTCATTAATTGCTACTAAAAAAAAGGCCTCAGTTTTGAGCTGTGTGTAGTGCCGGAGAGCTTGCATGAGTATCAAAACTTTTTTCCCCAAAGTGTATGGGAAAGTACCCAATGGCTCAGCAGGTGATTATACTGGACTATCCAGGACCCCTAGACAAGGGTGATAAAACTGCTTCCTCCCTGAGCAATTGTTCATGAGGATCTTTTCATCTTCCTTTAAAGACATGGATGGAAGTGGATCCTAAGATCCACAGCAAGAGTGTAAGATTTTGAGGGATATAGTTTAGGGGTGATTATGGTGGTGCTATATACAGTTGGACTACATGATCTTGAAAGTCTCCTCCAGCCTCAGCGATTCTGGGATCAATTAACTGAAACCAGTTTTCTCTGGTGCTCTAAAAGGGATAAGGTCTTGGTCCCACTGGTGGAAAACGTCTTCAACTCACAAGCAAGCCAAACTGTTGGAAATGAAACCTTTTCTCTTCAAGGTGAACGTGAAAATACACAAAGTCCTTGATATGATCTGATCTGGATTTACAGAACCTGTTTAAAGAGCACACGCTCCTTCTTCCATCCCAAAAAGTTAACCACAAACACCCCCTGCCAATCATACAGGGTAAATGGCAACACCATCTCCTACCCAGGGGAATTCCACAATACTCCAGTGAAAACAATGGGAAAGTAAGGAAAGCCAGCTTTTTCTTGCTGTCCCTCCTCTCACCTCCTCCCTCCTGCTCCTCTAAATCTTTACACCCAGAACCAATGACACCAAGTCTGTAAGCTGAGGTCAGCTGCACGCTGGCTGTGCAATGCCCAGCAGCAAAAGCCTCTGTCTGCAGACAGAACGTGTTCATGCTTGCTGGGCACCTCATATGAACAACACTGCTGCTGCAGTTATGTGTAAGGCACTAGCAATGTTATTCATGCCTATTAATTGAGAGTCTTTCCGATAATGACCGACAAATGTGCTTTAGTTGGGACACAGAACAGAAAGATTACAGACTAATGGCAACAGCCAGGAAAGAAACATGATAGGCAGGGACAAAGGAGGGTAAACAAGGGAGACAGAATCTGAAAACGGCAAAGATGCAAGCAAATATTTGTGCAGGCTAGCTAATGTCAACCTACCCTGCAGTGCCTGGAGAGTGTGGCCCTCAAGAAGGACCCTCAGCTCCATCCTGTCTGTCTCTCAAGGGGAACAGGCTTATCCAGCTAGAAAATACCCCAGCACTTTGGGGAAGAGCAAATATTTCTCAGACGTGGTTTAGAGTGGAGTTCTCAAAGAGATACTTGAGACACTTGAAATTGTTAAGCACAAAAACTTAAAAAAAGCCAGTAGGGTGCTGGGCCTGGTAGAAACCTCTGTGGGGAATTTTTAGGGAGCAGCAATGCTGATACACATTCTCTGAAGTGTTTGCATTTTGTTAGATGTAGAACTAAAGTCCAGAACTAAACAGAAATATTCCACTTGGAAAAATAATGTTTAAGGAAGTTAAGACCTCAAAATGCCTGTTCTTAAAGCTCAGGTAAATGTGAAGGTAAAATAGAGCAAATGTTATTGGAAGACAAGATGCAAATTAGAGGGTCTAATCTCTCTGCAGTGATCAGCACACTCACTTTATCTGGTTTCTATCTGTCATCTGAGCTGCAAGTTTACAGGCAATGCACTGTCTGTCCTAAAATCTACATCACTGATAAAGCATTCAGTTTTCTGTAGTGGAGACTCTCCTCCATTGAGATAACCAGTCTTTTGATTTGGGGAAAAAGGTAAGGGAGTTCACAAACATGCTGGAAAACAGAGAGCTTTTCCATCTGTTTTCCCTTTCAGAAAACCAACACATTTGCAAAGTTTTCTCCTGGAATGGGAATAAGACTTCCAAGTTCAGAAAATATGTTTAGACTAAGCAGAAGGTGATAGTGAAGGGTACCATGAATAGAGCTAAATGGAACTAGAAGGACTATTGGATAGACAGACTTTTCCAAATAGTTTTCCTCTAATTAATTGTCCTAATAGCTCACAAAACTCACTTTTAAGGAGTTGACTCTATTATTAAATTAAATAATTGAAAGCATAAATGGGGGTGCTGTGCTGGACAGAAGTGCCTGTGGTGAGTGTTGAGGAAGCAGAAATGTTGGCATTTCTGGGTACTCTTGTATAGTGAATTTCAAAGGCTTTCCCTCATTTTACATCAGATCTAATTTCAACACAAAAACTGTTCTATGCTTGCAAGAAAGCACCAGGAGCAGCAAATCTGGAACCAGTCTGTACATGACATGAGACAAAAGACATGAATTCCTGCTGCCTGCACTGTGGATAACTTGCTTTCCACCCAACTGCTCCCACTGGGTCACCCCACAGGCTGGGAAAGGCAGATACAAACTTAACCCCTAAACTCTGCATGGAATCCATGTGGCTTTGTGACTGCCAGGTAAGACTGGCCATAGGCAACTTGGGTATCAGCTTATTCAAAAAGCTGAATTTATACATCTGTAAGATTTACAAATATTTTTCTTCATGTATGCATAATTCTGTAAAAAGAAATAAACACTTCTGAAACACAGACCCTTTGTGTGCAGGCCTCTGAAGACAAATTTGAACCACCTCTAAGTAAATCTGCTGCTTTTTGTCTACTTATTAAACTGGTTTAAAAAAAAAAAAAAAAAAAAAAAGAGTAGAAAACCAGAGTGCCAAAAACTTGCATAAAACTGATTAAAACTTGTAAGCCCTATGTGCACCAGGTGTTAAATCTAGAAGTAATGTGCCTTACGTTACCACCTGTGCTCATCTTAGTCTGGCCAACAAAATATCCTCTGCAGGTGTGCAGGAGGAGGAGGAATGTAAAGGTGTTTAGAGTGAGGGAGAAAGTGGCAGCTTTGGCTGAGGTTTTCACAGCAAGTCTGCAGTCAAAGAGCATTTAGCTGCACAGCAGAGGGTGACCAGTCTGTATGCACAAATCTCTGGGGCCACGTGCAGATGTGGACACCAAGGGAATACTTTTTGGCAGCTCAGTTTCTCTGTGTCCTGCTGAGGATCCATCTGCAAATGGTGGGACATGCCAGTTGCAGTGTTTCCTGTGATTAATGAAAGGATCAATTAGACAGAGTCTTTCATTTTTATCATAATCACTACATTTATGAGCTGATCCTGACATTTCTTTTTTGTTCCACTTTTCTCCTTTTTGCTGCAGAAGTAGCCGAAGAATTCTGATGAGATAGGGATGACAGTAATTCAACCCTTACCTGTCCCCAGTGGGTAAAGTTCAAACCCAAATGAGAGGGGTTTGAATTGAGAAGGAATAAATTTCATTGGTGACCCTGGATTTGCAGTTTCCATGGAGCACCAGGTCCAACAGGGATGTGCTGCTTGCTCCATGAATATGTGGTGTATCTTCTGCATCAGCCCAAAATTCATTAAAACCATGGATGAGACCCTGGAAGGCTTTTCTTAGACCTGCTACATTATTTCCATTATTTCCTGTGTAGGAAACACGGCATTTACATCCCTCTCATTCAGCTGAGAGAGGTTCTCAGCAACACTTCCCCACAGTGACCTGCATCACTCCTCTACTGCTATTTGGAAGGTAGGGCATCCAAGTCAGGGGGAGAGATACACTTTGAGCATTTGCAAGACTTTGTTATTCAAAACACAGTTTGAAAATGGCTGTAGGAATTTAATTAGAAACTTCCATTAGGAGATTAGATGACTAGAACAAAGAAAACCAGTGAAAGGGCTTCTTATTAAAACCAGTAGCACTGCAGAATATTGATAATATAACAAAGGAATGAGTGGATATGCATAGCAAATTATTAAAGGTTACAGATAAATGTCCAAAAGTTGCTTAGTTTCTGGTTATCCCAGTATATACAGAAGCCACTGAGACAAGATGACATGTGGTCCCTGCCCCTGCAGAACCCAGGGGCTGAGGAGAGCCAGAGGTATTTGAGCACAAAGCTCAGCAGTGCTGCATGTTACTTGGTTGCATCTTTTCAGCTCTAGGGCGTAAATGAAGCATGAACAAACACAAGTCCACAAGTTGCAGCATGGATTTTAGCCCCAGACATCAGTAAATGTAAACTCCTCTGATAAATAGTCATGCCTGGAAAAAGGTGAGTTCATGCCTGGAAAAAGACCGGAGCAAGAAGAGAGTGCTGTGACCCTACAGAATCCCTAAATAGCATTATTGGGCAATGTCAGCTTAGATGAGCCTCAGCCCTAGAAATTTCAGCCAAGAAAACTATCTGGGAAGAATCCTTGGGCTGGGAATTAAAAAAAAAAAAAAAATAATCAATAAAATACTTAAGGTCAAACTTGGACATAGTTTGAACAAGTTCACCTTTCCAGGACTCAGAGGAGTTGTTGCCATTTGTGGTAAACACTTAGAGTTTACTTACAACAGTTCTACTGTTTCCATCCAAGACAGGTTCCTATACACAGTAACTATTCAACCACAAGTTCTGGTGGTTCTGCCCCCTACAACCATCTGATCTGTGCCTGGTTTTATAGTTTATGCAACTCGGAGCCCAGTCTTACTTAAATCATTCTTTATGACACAGTCTGGCCCACTTTTGCATCCACACTTCAGATTTTCAAGACTCAGCCAAGAGCAGTCAATGGGTTTGTATGGAACAAATGTCTGGGGCACAAAGCATCTTCCTTTTCCAATCCTAGGTGCTACATTTTGCCAGTCATCAAGTGTGAGACGGTTGGCTGTGTGTGCACAACGATGCCATACAGAGCTTGCCCAGGGCCACCCACCCTGCTGATGGAGGGATGTTGCTGTCAGAGTCCCACTCAGGTCATGCAGAGTTTGATCAGATATCTTTGCATGATGCTTCAGAAAATACAGAGTGATGAACTGTAATTTTCAAAAATGCCTTGCCTATCCAACCATATCCAGAGCCCCTTTCTATGAACACTGATAAATTTGCCCTCTATTACTCCTTGAGAAAAAACTCTGGAAGCAATCAAGACAACACCAGTACATGATTAGCCACACACTGCCTACCTCAGCAGTCCCAGAACCAAAGATCCTCCCATCTAGTCCACGTTCCAGGAGACTCCAGAGATCCAGCACCAACTGCCTGGTGCCCCATGGCACAGCTGTAAGAGACCCCTCCTAATGAGCCCCATGTGCCTTCAGACAAAGAGCCAGCTGTGCTGGACACTCCCCAGGATCAGCTGTGCTGGACACTCCCCAGGATCAGCTGTGCTGCAGTCAGGGAACACCTGCCAGCCTGCCCACGGCGGGGCAGAGCAGCACAGGAACTGCCAGTGGCAGCAAGTGGCCAACTTTTGTCTGCAGAAAAGGGAGTAAACCGATAAATCAGCACACAAAGGTTTACAGAGACAAGTTTTCTCTTTGTTAATACAAGACAGAATTTTAATGGTTAGCAGTTACTAAAAGGTTAATAAATTTGAATATTTCCAAGAAAAAGTAAGGGTATTACAAGATGAGCAGATAGCTAGATGGATGACTGTAAAATACTAGAAAATTGCTGATTGCTTTGCTAAAGGGCAGAGGCAAATTACAATCATTGTCTTTTGTTCTTGTGAACCCAAGGCTTTTTTTTTTTTTTTTTTTTTTTTTTTTTTTTTTTTTTTTTTTTTTTTTTTTTTTTGTAGTCAAGTTATTTTAAAATGAACCATACAAGAAACTGTGGTGTCCTAGGAAAAAGTGACTATTACCCAGGACATTTAAATGGGTCACGAAGCCAACCTGAAGCAATACTGAAACACCCCAATGTGTCGGTGCATTTCAGAGGCTTCACAGAGTTTGGGAAAAGCTAGAAGGCATGTCTTTTTAGCAGTAGTACAATATCTTAAGGTCAATGATGTGGTAAACACAAGCTTCCTCCCTTTGAACACAGAAAGGAAATTGTACAGCTATTGCAAGACAAAGCCTTGCCTAGGTCAGTAGTGCAAAGATTAAAAAATCAAATCTTGTACAGTACTGCTGGTAAAACTAGAAGGGGTTACCTACTTAGAAAAGCAAGGAATGAGGAGGAGAAGCGTGTAATGGTGGCAGAACAGCTCCAACACAGATCTTGTTTGGTACTTGTAATGTTTCTGTAATAATTATTACTACCCTGCTGAAGCAAACCAGCTCCTCTAATCCAAACATTACAAGTCCTTCACCTTTTCAAAAGCCTGTGATGGTTCCCCAAAAAAATCTTTTGGTTATACTGTGACTATTCCTCTCAGTAACTTGGACAGAGAAACAAACTTTATGTCTGAAGAAAAGTGAAGCCACCCCCAGGCTATGAGCTGTCACACAGGAAGAGGACACTGGCTTAGCTGGATGCCCCCAGCAGCTGTTAGTGTCTCATCCTCCCAGCAGTCTGGACCAGAACACCTTTTTATTGTCTCACATCCTTGTTCTGTCAAGAAGAATGACCGAATCACTGACAACAATGA
>NW_020955718.1:210058-275833 GCF_003031625.1 Empidonax traillii
TGCACTTAATCAAGGTGAATCCCTCTCTGATGATTATCAAGTGAGGATGGATTTCTTGCTCCACTCCCTATCCTTATACTGAGAAAGATACTGTGACTGATAACATCTAGAACCACAATAAGACAAAGAGATTATGCTAACTCTTGCTTAAGAAGTTCCTTTGTACTAGAGAAACAAACAAATTGAAGGCTTTAAAAATCAAAGGGCAATTTAATGTTGCACAAACATAAAAAGATTAATAAAGAACTGCCTCCTCTTGTTGCAGGTGTTTCCAACAGTGACTTCCTACTACCACCACCTTATTCCAGCCCTGGGAATATATGACTGACCAGCCTTATCTTCAGAGCTGGATTACAGACTGTCTGTGTTAGCTTTATTATAGCACCTGATGGAAGAAAAATGCAGTGTGGCTATTAATCTGGCAAGAATTTATTTGTGATGTTTGTGCCCTACCACCTACATGGAACACCAAGCCCGAGATCCCTCCCAGACTGCAGTGGTACTAGATTGTATAACAGAAATGGATTTTATTTGGCAGAAAAAAAATAAGTTAAATATAGATAAACAGTCTGCATCAAAGAGCCCTAAATCAGGAACCAGAACCATAAAAATGCCAGTATGCTTGACTGAACTGAAAATTACCTCTCCCATAAAGGCTGCTCTGGGGAATGTCTGAAGCTGTAATATTGAGAGAGCCATGAACAACTGGATCCTGCTGTAATCAGAAATGTTTCTGACTACAGTGCAGCCAGGGAGGGATTTGCAGGTGAGAGATAACAGTGACTGTCCTGCAGTCCCTAACGCTGCATGGACATTACAAGATCACCCTGCACAGAGCGTGCAGTTCATCCCAGGTATCAACCTGGTCTCTGTCTCTCTTTCCTTCCCACTCCCTGGCTCACAGATGAGGATGTGGATCTCCAGAAAGTTCAGCACCATCAGCTTTACTGTTTGTATTCGATACAGCCCTAGAAATCTTCACGATCCTGATGTGGCCACCCTCACTTGTACAGTGTGTTAAGATATATGCTCAGCCTTATTTTGCAAACTGATGGATTCATTTCAGCCAGTCTGACTGGGAAAGAGAAAACAAAGAAGAAAGAGGGAGTCATGCTAAAGAGTGACTTTATATCTAACCACTCAGTTCTGGGCATCCAGACATGGTCAAACAGATGGGAGCGGCAAGCAGGAAGCACAGCAAAAGACTGGAGCAAATATTAACCAGTCTCAATAATTTTTTACACACAAAATCCACGGTGTTTTGCTTGTAGCTGCAAACCTGCATTCATTTTTGTGAATCTGTCAAATTACGATGCTTATAATGAAGTATTGTGAATTTAGCCTCTGCAAAATGTCACCAATGGCATTTTTAGTGGTCCAGTTTGAAAATGTGACCCTTAGAGACTTGATGAATAAAATTAGTCAACTCTGTAACTTTAAAATAGCTCTTTTCTAATTAAAGTGTGATGAAGCTTTCAGCCTATCTAGCTAGGGATGCAGAGTGCACGAGCAAACCAATTAGAGATAGTGGCAAAAACAAAATGGTGTCACAAAAAGATTTACCACATCAGTCCCTCCAGTAGCTGTACCATTTCTGCTGATAAAGGTGAAACAACAGCTACTGCTGCAGCTAAGGCTGAAGCTAATGTTAAGCTGACAAATCAACTTTTAGAGTCTTGGGAGATTCAGCAGAGCTATCAAGAGGCACAAAGGCTACTAATGCTTATGTCATACTTCTCAACTCTCACATTTTACCCAGGAGACGCCAGATTTTTTTGGCTTAAAAATTTTTTGATTTTTGTATTCTCTTGGGCAAAAAATCAAAGAGGCCCATTAATTCAATGAGAATTTCACATATCTCAGTGTTTGATTTTTTTTTTTTCCACCAGGCTCACACTGTTTGAGGTTGAGCAGTATGCTCTACTTTGATAATGACACCCTGAAGGATAGCACTGGTAGGAGGATGAGCACACAACAAAATCCCAGCTGGTGCCATTCAGTGCAAACATTCAGGACATGTCAGTGCTGGAATTCAGGTGGTGAGACCACCACATGTCATTGTCCTGCCCTTCTGGGAAGTGTGCACAACCAGACACAGATTCAGCTGGTGTTTGAACCCAGGCAGCACAGGGCAGAGAACAGATTGGTGTGACTCCTGCGAGCCAGGATGCAGCAAGTACTAATCTGTCAAACATTTGCACGCCTCGTGGTAATCTGGTTCACCACTTCTTAGAGGACGTGATTACATGCTTACTTGAACAAATCTCCCTGGCTGCCTAGTGGTGAGCATTAGTAGCAACGGGAAGAAACAAACAGATATGATGCCACAAAAAGAAGAAGCAGTGATTTTTATGTGCTTCCAATATCTCATATCTCAGAATACCGGGGGGTGAAAATAACTTCTGGCAAAAATTGAAGCTCTAGACAAAAGCCAACAGCAAAGGAAGTGTTAGGGGATGGAACAAGGTCTTGTGAGTCAAGTAATTCTCATGTCAGGTTCAAATTATGTTCCAAACCCCCCAGGAATACAGCTCTGTTGTGACCAAAAGTACACGTGTTTGGGCAACTGAGGGCAGAACTACTAGATATTGTGCAAACTGTGTGTTACCAAAACAACCCAAAACTCTGTATTTACTATCTGTGACATTCCACGTGGCAGAATCTCAGTAGTGTAAGATGAGTGGTAAAGATCTAGGAAAAATCCATGGCTCACACTTTAAATATCTATATCCACCTTCAAACAAATCTGTTCTCCTTTGCTTCAGTTACACATAATTTTGTAAAGAAACAATAAATGCCTACAAAATATATGTTATTCAGAATTTGAGGTGAACTATCAATTGCAATGTAGATGCTAATTTTCAGGACTCAGTATACCACTGCAGTTCTGGGATGATTCTGCAAAGTTCAGATTTGAAATCTAATTCAAATCGTACTTGTGTGGCTCTTCAAAGCCATAGATTTATTTCAAGCTTAAGTGAAACATTATTATTATGAAGCAATAGTAATTAAAAGACTAAGTGCGCCAGAGGAATTGGGAAAAAATGTAAGACAAAGCCTAATTTTAAGATGTAGGTAAATATGGTAGAATGATGTCTAGTTAATTACATGCAGGAGAATAGAAATAATATGAGTTAGGTGCATGACATTATTGAAGGTAATAACATCCAGTAATACATCATAGATTATGTGAGATAAGTCAAAGAAGAGTAGACTCTTTTCAGGCACAATCAGAAAAGGTTACAAGTGAGTAACCCCCATATATTTTACCATCTATGGATGTGACATGAAAACTGGCCTTGCTTTAGAGAATAATACAGGGGTGGTGGTTGAAATCATGTATAATTGCCACACACTTTTTTGAGGGTGGGGGCAGAACAAAAACTGTCAGAAGATTTTCTGACTCTTCGAATTAGCAACACTTGCAAAGCATGGGGAAAACACCTGCATTTGACTCAAGATCATGTAACCATAGTGGGAGAGACCTTTGGAAACAGGGAACTGCATTATGGACCTGGTGTTGGAAACAGGAACTAGAGGGGGAGAGTTCCTAAACTCTCACAGACTCAGAAAAAAATGAAACATTCCCGAAACCAATGTTTGATTTTCAGTCTGCAAAAAAACAGAGGAAAGATGTCAGAAGAAAATACTACTGAATGTCCACCAGAAATGTATTTCTAATTGATCAAGGCCATTCTGCCTTTATAATGCTGATCCCCGTGTTTCTGATTTTGTCTTACTAAAATGCCTTCTAAAACTGTCATTTCAAGCAGCACGTGCAAAACACAATCTGTTTTTTCCTGGGGCCAGCGTTTCTTTCTGGGCTCTGAAAGCACAGCCCTGATACCAATCTACATCTCTGTGTGCCTGCTGCATTAGTGATCATAGGCAATGGCCTGTCTGCTGGGCGAGATTATGGGGATACTGCAGGCAGGGGGCAAGGGATCAGCCAGGATGTGTACAAACTTCAAATTGCTGGCAACACCCCTGACTGAAGTCTACATAAATTATGTCCACCACGTTCCCATCATTTATTTCTTTTGTCATTCCTTCAAAGAACTCGGTCATATTCTGTCTGACAGGATTTATTCTTGGTAAAACCATTGCTGATCTTCTCTTAATAACCCTTTCTCCGATAAATACCCTGCGCTTTCATCCCTAATGATTGATTCTCGTATCTTAACTTTCAGCAATATATCTGAGGATAGCTATTGAAAAGCAAGTTTCATCTGCCAAGGCAAGTATAAAGATGAACTCAGGTGGCTCTGTGCTTAAATGTCTGTGTATCTATTTATCATCTGTTCAGGTACAAACAGCTCATCATTACAACAACAACCACTGAAGATGAAAACGGGATCCTTCACTCAGTCAGCTCTAAAGCAGGAATCAAGTGCCTGGAAATAACAGTTGAACTTTTTTTAAACATGAAAAGGAAAAAGCAACCCTTTATCACAGACATTTTTTTCTGTCAGAAAACCATTTCCCACCCTGTCCTTCAAGACATCTCTACTGCAGCTAACACATACAAACTGAAAAATGGGACTAGTTTGTTCTTATACAGAATCCCAACTTTTAGAGATTGAAGGTCCAGAAGATACTGGTTTAACTAATTTGACTGGTGAGATTTTATGATAAAACAGCAGGCAATAACTGAGGCTGCCATATATTCTAGTATTCATATCCCATTAGTTACTGACAGGTTTATCTCCTCCTGTTTTTAAACCCAGAGAGACAATCCCTGGTGAGTGCCCTTGCTCGTGCCACAGTGCATGCTGTGCCCGCTCTAGAACTTGCTGATGCAGTTCTGTGCAGTTCTGTTTTGTGGCTCTCGCTATTGCTCTGATGAGGAAACTTCAGTTACTCTGGAACTCGGCTGCTGAAATTTTGACTGACACCATGCATGAAAATCACATTACCCTGGTTGTGAAAAACCTTCTCTGGCTACCTGTAAAGTACAGGATTATGTGTAAAGTCCTAGTTATTAACTTACAAGTCCTTAAATTGACTTGGGTTTGAATACCTCAGAGACATTCTGGAACCATACATCCCCAGTCGTTTTCTTTGGTCTCAGTCAATTGGATTAGTTCTTTTTGGCTGAAGACATTGAGCTACAGGGCATTTTTAGTGTTTGCTCGCTCCTCATGGAATTCATTAACCATGGAGGTCAGACTGGCTGACTCTTTAACATGCTCTTAATCTGAACTTAAGGTACACATTTTCAGATTGCTTATTAGGATGTGTAAAAGTTCTGATTCTCTCTATTCGGTTGCCGTAGTCTTTTCGTGTATGAACACAAGCTCGCGTGTCAGCATTTGAGAGCCAGAATTATTCTTGTCTCAGGGTTATTTTTGCTTTATGCACTGCAAGAAAAAATCAATTTGTAGTATTGCAACTTTTCCTGATAGCTTTGTAAGGATCTGCAGAAAAGAGACTTGGCAGATGGAAATCCAATGCTTAGACATTCCTACTGTTACAGCACAGCTGACAATATGATCTAGATCAATATTTCCAGGAAGCACAGCAGACAAAATAGAGAGCAACTGTCTTTTTAAGTTTGGTGGTTTTTTTCAAAGTATCTCCCTCAAATATTATGAGCATTTGCTTTTAAGATATTTATAACTTTTCCTTTTCCTTTTTCTCATCAGCACACACCCAGAGAAGCTTCCTTGGTTTTAGCTGGTCTGCACCGCAGTAAATGAGCACTGAACTCAGCCATTAGATCAAATTAATAAAACTAGATCAGATAATATTTTTACTGTAATAACAGGCATTGTTATGAATGCCTGTGTGGTGTGATGATACTTTCATTCCACAGTGGTACTGCAGGTGGACACATTCTGAATTATAAAAGCATAACAAACTTAAAAGGTTGACTAACAAGAGTCTAAAGGGATTTGATTTGACCCTTCCCCTGTGTCCTAGGGATAAGTCAGCTACTATAGAGAGGATGATGCAATCAAAAGAGGGAGGCATGGCTGCAGTTAATCCATGAACGTGCTCCCTATGTTGGTATAGCACATATAAAGAACAATTCCCTATCAGCAGAGTATGAATAACTGTGTCTTGAGCTTGCATGCCAACAGTTATGGGTAGATGTCATCACTTTAAAAAATAAAAGCTGTTTCTATGAACATGCAAGACAGATTGGTGCATTTGCCTGGTTTAAATTAGGCTGAGTGGTTCATGATGGTGTAAGGAGAGGAAAGATATTTTAATAAAAGCAGCCGAATCAAACCTTCCCTGCCCAATCGACTCTTCACAGAACAGGTTGACAGGGTATTAAAAGCTGTTCCATTGCATTCTGCATGTGAAAAGGGTGCCTAGCATCTAGATTTAATAGAGCCCTAAATAGCTAGAGATAATTTATTCTAGTTATAGCTCTAAGTTCTGTTTTTCAGAGAATGTGAGTCTTACAAAAATGGTTTCCATGCAAATCAAAACCAGCTGAAAGCTTGCCAAGGCCAAGATGTAATTTAAGATGGCATTTAAGCTGCTCTGTCTTTTCTGTCTCTAGAGATATCATCATAAAATAAAAGAATTCATCAGGTAATGTTTTCTTCATTATTCAACCGCACAATTCTGAAGTGAAAAAGATAATTAGACATACAGTGCTGTCGACACATAGTTTATTAGGAGATTCTGATTAATTAGCTATGGTAAAAGGTTTTTATATAGTCATAATTAATTTATATTTCAAGAAAAAAGGCAAACAGACAGTACACAGATTTTAATATTTCTTTCCTCTGACAAATTTATCAAAGTAATTCTGAAGTTCTGTTGAACCTACTGCACTTCATTGTTGCTTTAGAAAATGGGAAACAGACATCTAACAGCACAACTAATGCTGACTTCCCTGGGAGTCATCTTAACACCCTCACACCAGTTTGGAAAATCCATTTTTTCTCTGCTGAACCAGCAAGTGAAACAACTGTGAACTGCTCACCAAGACACATCCTGGTTTGAAACACATAGAATAAGCAATGCAAAATTTGGATGTAACACACAAATTGCCTCCTAAATTCTCGTATTTCCTTCTACCCAGTTGACCTGATCCACAGCAGAACTGAGGTCAAAAGCTGGTTATTCTGTGCTTCCTTTACTTTTGCATATTGTGTACTGTCTAAAAGAGCTGGACATTTTCTCCCCACGCATTGCCATGTCAGCTCCAGGTGTGTGCTCACACTCCAAGCCACCCTCGCCGGGGACACACATGGATTTCTGCCTTGGCAGCACAGGGATCAGCCAACTGATGCAGCAGGCACAGAGGAGGGAGAGACAAACTCAAACAAATTCAAGTGCATAGGAGAAATGCAACTTGTTCAAACCATTTGGTACAGAAGAACCCCCTCACTGATCTTTGAGATGATTTTTAAACTGCATCATTGTGTTTCCAGGTTTATTAGCCATACACCTGTGTTCTAGGGTATAAAGTTCCATTGTTTGTGAAACAAACACATCATGAATTCCTGTTTGGATACGAGGGGAGATGTAAAAGCACACATTCAACCACCAGTAGCGATCAGGGTTTGCAGGTCACTTATTCTGAGAGAGACTTAGAGGCAAAGTCTTCTCTTGGGGCCTTCATCAACAACCACTGGAGACAGCAGGAGTCCCTCCAATATAATTTGGCTCAATTTTTTGAAAATGCTCTGATGGCACTTCAGCTATGGGCAGATATGGAAAGGCTGACAAAAATCTTTTTCTTCTCTTGTTTCAGCAAAAAACTTAGTGATAAAAAGTAGTTGAAAACTAAACTGCAAGATTCCAAGTAATGTCCATTCAATTTCTGGTTAAGCTTATTTAATGCGCTACATTACTCAGAATGATTTGGAGCTATAAAAAAATGTTACAATAGTGAAGATTCCTGAATAAATAATTCTCAATTAAGTGTTAGCACCTAATTATATTAACTTATAGTAATTACTAATTCAATTATGAAATTGAAGATTAACCTGAAAATGCAGACTGGCTAATTTATTTTTATGATAGCTATACACCAATAGCACATGTAGTTGGGCTTCTCTAGGCACAAGCAAGGTAAGGGGTATTTTAACACTCTGTTAGATTGTCCTGCCACGCCTAAAGAACATCTGACTGGAACCCATATAGAATTGTGTCTGAAACAATGTTTTATTTATTATTCTACAGTCTTGCACAGAAATAAGGGAAGAAATAGGCCTTGCTGTTTACCATCTCTGTTTATGTCTGGGTTTTTTTCAGTCAAAATTTGCATGGGACATTTCATGTCAGAAATATACTTCCTTTTATAGTAAGTGTAAGCAGCAAACATATTTCCTAATACAGTTGTATTTGAGTTTTGTCTTGGGAATGGGAAAGTTTGAGAATGCTTTATGGCTCAGATTTGGATAGAGGGGAGAACGGGGTCAATTGTCAGTGTAAATGACATCAGTTAAGTATCTAGGGAAAGCTTTTGCTATTCAGAACAGTGGAGTAAGATGAAGATGACAGAGTAAAGCTTCATTTGGGTCGGAGAAGATGGACAAGATGAACTCCTTAAGCTCCTTCCAGATAGCAGATTCTATGGAAATGTGTAAAATAAGACTTTTGGTGTTTTGATCTCTTGTGTAATCTCATTATTACATTTTTTCTTTCCATACTGTGTGTGACTAAGCAAAGAGTTTCGCCACATATTTGTACTTTAAAATCACATGACTAGAAAAAAATAGCAGCATGCCTTGGAATCTCACACAGGTGATTTCTCCCACTCCCAGTTTTCAGTGATGATTTACTTATTGTGCTACTTACAATAAACATCACGATTCTCAACCACAAAGATCACAAGCTGTATTTGTGAGTGGTGCATGTTGGATGTCTAAGAGGCAACAAAGCAGTAAAGATTACTTCACGTGCACAGATTATGTATTATTTGTTAGTGTGTCACTTCCAGTACCCTTTCTTTTCCAAGTGGAAGTATAAAAAACGTGTGATTAGCTGTGACGCTTTATGTGTTAGCTTTTACCCAGATAAACGTCAGATTTAGATAATCCTATAGGATCTCTGCTTCAGACGCTTAGAAACATGACTCTGGAAGTTTAAGAAAATACATCCATACATATTATTGAGATTAGTACACCAAACAGCACAGTCCTGCAATAATAATGTGTGGGGCAGATTGAGTTTATCAACCATCTCCAAACATTTCCTATGTGAATTAGTGGAAACCAAGCATATGGGAAAGGGGAGTGGATTATTCAGTAAAGATGACTAATAAATGTATCATTTCTCCCTAATCCATCTCTGTCCTGGCATGTTTTTTAAAATTTCAATCTCAAGTATATTTGTAACTTTCAGGAAGATAAAATGTAGTATATGTGGCTTCTAAAAGTGACTGCTGTGGGTAATTCTTTTTATGCCAATTCTTGGGCTTTTGCACAGGTTATTGGTTTTTCCTCTACCATTCCCTTTTGTTTATATTTTTCCCATTTAAAATACCAAATATCTATAGAGTGCTTAAATAAATAAACATCATTATGAACACCAAAGCTATAAAGTCTATTGTAAGAGGAGTTTCTACAACTGATCAAGTTTTTGGTCCATCACAGGCTAAGTATCTGTTAATTGCCTGCCAGCCCTAAAAAGTATGATATTTATTAGTCATGCCATTCTTGGGAACTCAACGCTGCAGGAAAATGTTGTAACTAATCCTTAGGAATTCAAATCCTCTTCCAAAATTATTTTTGCTTTTGAATTTTGTCTTTTAAAACACAAAGTCAAGTGCACTATGACACTGCCTCAAAGAAAGAATTTCTGATTCGCAGAGCAAGCAGAGGCACAAATAGTTTAGGTGCATATACTGACAGGACTGTTGTATACCTAGATCTCACTTTGCCACTTACCATGTTGCTGCCCAGGAAAGTGGAAAGTTTCAGGCCCCAGCAACTGATGCTTTCGACTTGTTTTCCCCATCACATTGTCAAACTGCAGAAACATAAAGAATGTAAATTCAGTTTTAAAAAGTAAGTAAAATTGTTTTTGTAAAAGGCCATTTCTGTTTTGAAGAAAGTCCGATTGTTTCACCTTTATACATAAACCTGTCACTACCCAACACAATGCAGATAAGGGATATAGGAGCTCACTGTCTCTTTTCACTTCATGACTAAGGTACTGCATATTTCACACTATATTGTCTACATTCTCATAAACGCTACTATTTTAAGAGTTTATTACTCTTAAGAAGTAGGCAAATTGAAGGCATGAAAGGTTCAAAGGAGAGGCACTCAAGATTTCCAATACAGAAGAGAATTTGTCACTGGATGTGTAGAAGTGTAAACAGCAATGTTAACCCTGTACTCAAGGCCTCCCTTTCCCATCACTATTAAAATCTATTTCTTGCTGATGGTAAACTCACAAATGCAAAATTTACACACCTGTCTGTCCACTACACACAGCTCAGTTCTTGCTGTGATCCAGCCATCTGCGAAATGCAGCAGCCAGTTAATGTAGAAATTCAAAGCACTCTTAGAAAACTATGTATAATTTGCCAAGTGTTGCCTCCAACTCAAAAGAGGCATCCATTCTTTGGGATTCTGGATTAAGTGCATTGGATTTTGGACAATTAAGTGCATTGGACACAGCTGACAAATATAGCTACAGAAGATGTGCTAAATTATGATGATCTGCATGACACTCTCATGTAGAAGAAGAAATATTTTCCAAAATGAGTGTTGATTTACCCCCATTAATTCCTTTTTTTAAGACAAACAATTCATCCTGAAGTGTTTGTTTCTAATCTAAAGGCCATTTAAGATATCAAAAGATTGCAGTCACTTAACATTGTGTGTTCAGTGGACTCTTTCCTTCCCCCAAACATACACACACCAATTACCTCGCCTTTTGCACCGACTCTGCTATCCCAAAGCATCCCAGTGTACTTTGCAAATATAATTAACAGCATGGCATGTCAGTGTCCACTGTTGATATGCAACTGCTGTGCCTGAAACCATCAGCACTTGGCAATACTGTGTAAACATTTAAACCAGAAGTCTAGGGGGCAAATATAACCACTGAACTTGCAATTTGATTGGGATTCAGCCCTGGGGTTTACAATCCTGCTCTTATTGCTGAACTCCCATGGAACTTCGATGGTTAGCATCCTTTAGCTGCCTAATGGATAATAACCAGAAGGAAGGGTGCTACACAAGCAATAAGCCTGGGTTTAGTTTGGTTTTGTTGGGCTTTTTTAAATGAGAGAGTTCAAAGATATTTTTCCAAAGTATCTCTTTGGTATAGCTGGAAGGAAAGCAGTTTTGGGGTAGAGGTAGGTAGGTAGGTTGGTCGCAGCAACTGCAGCATCTGGAAGCTGCTCACACTCTGTCCTCTCTGGATGTCCCCCCCTTCAAGGGATTAGCAGGCAGGCAGCTCCAGGCACTCCTGTGGGTATCAGCTGGCACAGTCCTGACACCCTGCCTGCAGTCAGCTGAGTTGATTATTGTAGCTGAGAGACCTGACACACTAGAAGGATGTCAAGCTGGTCACTCAGGCTGTCCATACGGCCTGATACCATGGTAGCCCAAAAAGGACTATCCCAGGATAAATTCAAACCCAGCACAAGGCATTACAGTCAGAATACATAATGATTTTATGGTCCATGAACTGTGCGTTAGGAAACAATAAATTGTGTTTACTTCCCCGGCTTATAAAAGAGGATACGAGAATTCCTAGGTTGTTCCAAAAATGTAAAACAGGATCAGCAGTAAAAGATGTTGAAGCAGCAGCGTTTCTCTGAGAAGCAGCCAACTTAGAAGTGGAATATGGATTAGTGTCATCAGGAGCAGCAGCAAGAGCTGCGCAGGCAGTCTGATGGGGCACTTTCTTTGCACATCATTCTTAGGCTCTACAGCTGAGCCACTCAGAAAATCACAGCTGAAAAAATTTTGTCCAGAACTATCAAGCAGATTTGCACCTTCTCTACTCTCTGAATTTTACAGGTTACTGAATAAAGATGAACGAATATCTTATGGAGCAGGTGTAATTTCGATATTCAGAGGAGAAAAAATAGCTCCCCTACCATAAACAGTAAAGGCATGAACTAGAGTTTGATGTGCCATACAGGGTCTTTGCAGAAGTCTGTAATCTCTTGTCAGATGAGGAAAATAAAAGCTCTTTTTAAACAATTCAGTCAATCTCTTCTTCAATTTTTTTTTTTTTATTTGCAAAAAAGGCAGCTGGGAAGTCTCTAACTTGCTCTGATATAACAAGGAAAAACTCAATGAATTTTCTTCTTTCACATGTCCTTTGGAGATTATTTAAATACTCTCATTAATTATAAATTAACACAAAATATGCTAGAAGTCAGTCTTCCCCACTGATTCAAAGGTAGCATTCATTTCAGCCTCTATGTTTTCCTGCCTATAGTCAACAAGCCTTCAGGGAGCTTGGGAATCTACTTGTCTTAGTTGAAACTGGCTGTCAAGTTCCAAAATTCTGAAGGCATGGACTGGTACCCTGACTGCAAGCATCATTTTTCTTTGAAAATACAGAAGACCAACCAATATTTATTCTGGGAGTTTTTCAAGTGGCAAAAATATTTAAGCTCCAAAAGCTCAATAATGTATTTTGTCAATTTTAGAAAATTCTGAGTTACTGTAAGCCAAATTTAGACCACCTGACTGGGTTCAGTTTAAAAAAATATATTTTACAAGTCTGGGTTTACTTTCTTAGATGTCTCAAGGCAGGCACCTGAAATTACAAGTACCAGAAGTGACAGCACACTTTTGAAAATATAAGCTTCTATTTCCAAAGCACAGAAAGTTATTTTTCTTACTGACTTTCAGACACAAAAAAGCCTTATTTATTCACCCCACATCCTCAGAACCACGTGACCAGTTTCTTTGCTCTTGTCTGGACTGAGTTGGTTTTTCACAATGTCTTTATTTTGGTCACTTAAGTTTCCTCCTATGTATATTTCGTGTTCTTATTAACATTCTGAAGAAGCTGAGGAATTTTCCAATATGAATATCTATAGTATTTACCATTACAGCATCAGCTTCAAAAGACCTTCATGCTACCTAAAGAATTGAGAATTCTTTGTTTTGCAAAGACTCGTGGTCCTGACATTGAAAACTTTCTTGCATCCTTCTGCTTCAGGTGAAACAGCTCTGAGCACAACGAACATATCAACATCACAAGCAGGAGCTCATAACTTCCAAATCAGCTCTTAGACTACTGGCCAGTGGCCCCAAATTGTGATCATGCAACTAGCCAAATTGACCATACAGTCATAATAACTATGCATTTAAATTAGTCAATTTGTGATTACAATTACAGGTTTAATTTGTATTCTGTGTGCACAGTAAAATTTAGACCTACCCAAAATATGTGTCTCATGGTAGATTGCTATGTTTAATTTCCTGATGCTCTGTAGATGTCAGGGAAGGGTTGCTGTGATCCCTATGTCTTTTAATATGCCCTAAAGATAAGTGAACTGAGATGAAAACATGCAAGAGCCATAGGCAACCTCATAACCCATCCTCTTTGTGCTGTTCATTTCCTAAGGAGTGTTCTATATGGGGGAAATTATCCCTGTTCCATGTACACTATAGCACGATACATCTATTTTCCAGCTGCTACATTTTCCCCTCTCCAAACTGTACTCCCTCTGTTGGCACAATCAAACCATGGTCATTTGTCCTTAAAGAGAAGAGTATAGTAAACATTTAAATTTGCCTATTTCATCCTGTATTTTTTTAGCAAAATACACCAAAAATCAAAATAATTATTATAGACTCCTAAAAATGAATTAGGCCTTGACAGTTAGCTACCTCATTTTGTTCTAAAATTCAACAAACTCTGAGAAAATCTCTTTTTTTATACAATCTTTTGGATGTGTCATTTGCCATTTATATTTGATGGCCTTAAGGAAAAAAAAGTTACAAAAAGGTATTAATGCAAGTAGATAATAAAGCTGCATTCTATAAATCTATAGCAGCTTACAGTAATCATTAAAGCATGCAAAACTCTTTCATCTATTCAAAAATATGCAGTGCACAGAATGCCTGCTAAGGTGCATGACAAGTCAGAGTTAAATATATATTAATAAATGAATTAGCTTCATAAATAATAGCCATAATGACATTTTAGGAGACAATAAGTCTGAGGATTGTCAGAAAATGGTTGATGTATGAGCTTCACGTCTCAGTGATTCTTCAAAATGAATAGGCTTTGCGAGATAGTTCAGACCCACGACCAGCCTATTTCCTTGAATAATTTACTTGTTGTCAATTTGTACAGCCACATTACACATGCAAATTGTGCTGCCTGTGCAAACACCACTTGGAGATGATAAAAACAAATTTACGAAGGCTATAGAGGAAGGATTTATTTCACTTTCTCGCCCAGGTCAAGCAATACATGTATCTGACGATTGTGTGTACCCAATTTTGTTGTAATTATATCAGCAAATTATTCTTTATAATCTTATTATTTTTAGCAGTCTCCTTGTGCTTGGGATAATTAGCTTTCTTCACTCAGTGTAAAAACAATTCAACTTGCCAGCTAGGCAGGGCACAGCTCCATTATCTGTTTTGGGTTTAAATTTATTCCCTATATTCTTGGACACTTTGTGTAAATTAAAAATTTCATAGTCCCTAATACTGTACACGCTGTTCATTCAGTGATGAATTAAGGTCCCTAAACCTCTACGTTTGCTATTAGATATCTCACCCACTTTATATGTTAATCTGTGCTAATGAATTCCACAACCCCTAGCCACAGCGAGATGACTAAAATTATTACCACTTACAGAGATATGCCTTTTTCATTTAAAGTTCAATTCAAATTGCTCCCATAAACAGTCTGCCACACAAAGATACCTCCTTTAAAGAAGAGTTACTTACCTGTGAGAAGAGTTCTCTGAAGGTAGCACTATCTTTGGATACACATTCCTCAGCCACGTGACCTCTGGTTTGTGGCAGCGGGGAGTGGATCTATCCCTTGATAGTTAAGACTTTTTTCCTCAAGGCACTTCATTACCTCTGCAGCTCCTGTGCCTCCAGGGTTATTTGTACCCCAGCCTGTCAACACAACCACCCCTGGCTTTTGGGAGGCCCTGGCCAGGCAGAGGAGCGGAGAGGCTGCGTGGAGAGGTGGCCGTTGTGTTGGTGGAACATCTCCACAGCAGCTTTGTGCTGGGAGATCTCAGGTAACTGCCTTCCTCCCTCGCAGGATGGCTACCTGTGAGCCTGTCGTCCATGGCAAGGGCAGCAAAGCCATTTAAACAAACACACAGAAGGCGACACGAAACACCTGGCACGGTGCTGTGTGTGTGGCACGACAAGAGTCACCCGGGTGTCGGCTTGCCCGTGGTGCAGCTCCTCGCACTTCACAGAGAGCCCGGCTGCACAACCAAAATTCTACTGCTCCCCAAGGAAAATCATCCAAATATTACGGTGTCCTCAGCAAGGGAGAACAGCAATACCCTCTGCTCAGCGATTGAGTTTCAAACCAGTAGAGGGCATTGGCAGACACAGAGACTAAACAGGCTCGTTACAGGAGCTTGAAAAGTCAGCTGTTATTTACAGAGATCAAACAATAGCACACTTCAAATACAGCACAAAGTATCAAAACTAACCCTTCAAAGTCAATCAACACAAAATATAACTAAAACGATCGAGATCCTTATGAGACTTTCCAATTATATAGACCTTTATTGCAGTACAAATACTAAACTAATTAATTTTATCTAATATCCTTGAAAAGCAGTTAAAATAGTGCTGTTTGTTTCACAAACTAAAGCAAGGAGAGGTTAAAAGTGCCTTGCCCTAGCTCCAGATCCGAGTGCCACGTGATGGGACTCCAAGCTTAAGAGTCACTGTTGTGCTTCTAAATAACACCAATTAATACACGAAGAAAAACTCTCTGAGAGGTTGAGAAAACTGCTTCCTAACCCTTTTTGTGAAAAACAGTCTGATGATATTCCATTTACTGATATGGTAGAAGGATGTTTCTCTTCTATTGCCAGAGGAATGGATCCAAGATCCCAATCCAGTACATGAACTTAGTGTTCATAACCACAAAACAGGAACTGATGTGTTTGGATGTCTGAAATCTGTCCCGTTCCAGGTGAGGACCTGACACTGGGCTGATGTGTGCATTGTGGGGAATCCTGGCTGCAGGGCCCATAAAACATAGCCTGTACTCAAAGGAACAAATGCAGTTGTAGCAACACAGGAGTCGGGTCAGAAAACACACCAGTCCCCAGTGCCAAGGGGATGAATGAATACTGTGGAATAACGAGAAGTGAATTCATCCCCTCACTGGCCTACCATTGCTGGGATCCTGCTGAAATAGGGTAAGGGTGCATGGGTGCATCTGCAACAGCTCAGTTACCCCTTTGTCTTCAGCAAAAAACTTCTTCTGAGAACCCAGAGAACCTACAGAGTTCATGCTTGGAATGGATATAGGTGATAAAAACTCTTTTCTACCTGTGAGTCACTAAAATTGAAAATATCTTCTTCGTTCCTCACAGGAAGGCTGTGGCAGGAATAATAACTGAGCACAGTCTTCCAAGCTTCAGTCTGGAATTCTGGACAAAAGGTCCTACTTCCTCCCTGAATACTGTGTCCTAGTGCTTTAGAGATGCCTTTTTCTAAAGAGTCAGGACTTGATACCGATTTATTCAGTTATGTACTTCTCTCAAACAAGAAAATTTAGGAACATCTGAGCAGACCTGCTTAGATCTTCTATGGCAGAGTATGTGGGAAAAAAAAGCCCTCTGTAAACCTTTTAATTGAGTTTAAATGTTCATTTGACTATAATTATTTTAAAGGATTGATAAAAAGTATATTTTAAGTTCACAACAAATTAAAAGTTTAGGAAGGAAAACCCAGAGGCTATTTTATTGTCTTTACATCTCTCTTTAAAATCATATTATTTTCCTCTCCAACACTATTTTAGTGCATTAAAATATAACCATGCTAGAAAAATTTCTCATTATGTTAGCAAAAATGAAGACAAGGTAGATAGTATACCAACACAATGACTGTAATCTGCTAATACAATAAGGTCTTCCTGTAACGTTTAAATAAGAATCCAGTTCTTGATCATTTTGACATAGTTTGAAAACACTGCCTCAAAAGGATAAAATGTAGCATTTTTCTATGCTTATGAAAAAAGTTTCTTACCTCCTCATTTACTGCTAAAAAGAAACAAGCAATAATGCAAAATGTAAGTTGTAGGAGATTTCATTTCTGATCCAGGAAATTGTATGTTTTGCAGAAATAAAATGTACAGGGTTTGCACTTACACACTAATACTTGGCTACCGTACAGGGACAATTGACAGACCAGCACCAAAAGCTGCTGTTTCCAGTTCCTGAGCGCACCAGCTGCTTTGCTCTGCAGAGATTCCTGTAGCAGGAACCTCATATTCCTGTTGCCACAAGAAAATACACAGGACAAAGTACACAGTAACAACTGGGACTCACAGCAGTGTCTGTAAATATCCAACTGCAGGTAAAGGAAGGTAACAGAGATACAGAGAAGATCGCCTAGAACCTGAAAAGTCAGGGAGATCATGGAAGATTCAAATTCAGCTTCGTGTTACATCTAATTGCACTGGTGCTTCCTTCTGAAGTTCAAGTGGCTCTTAATAATAGTGTCAAAAATATCCAAGCTGTAATTACTGTGTTGTGCTAGTTTGGTGTTCCACAGGAATCTCAGAGGCATGACTCGTTTCAGTCATAAGAGTCACTGTTTGGCAGGTCTCCAGGACAGGAATTCAAGTGAGAAAGGAAGTTAGATCAGTTGACCAAAAGGAAATAAATCAGGTTATTTGAATATTTGCTCAATGGGGAACAGAAAATTGCCATGAGAAGAATTTGACACTGAACCAAGTGCTGGACACAATAGCAGCTCTCATGATTTTGATGTATGAACATGAGTGTTGGTCACAAGGTTGTGCTGCCTTCTGTTTTCTTCTTGGAATAAAAAAACCTTTGTTTCAAAAACCATTGTTTCAACAACAAACTCTCTCACAAATAAACAAACAAAAAACCCCAAACAAAACACAAACCACAGGAAATAGCAAATTCTGTTAATAGCCAACAATCTCTTTTGTGCTTTCATCAAGCACTAACTTTGTGAGTACAAATGCTTCTGGACTGATGAAAGTCAGGCAGGAGCTCTTGCCACCATTTTTCTTTCATGGAACAACCTGTGAGAACTCAGAGTTTATCGTGGGAGGACTGGACATTATCCTGAAAATTTGGCTTTTAAAATTACAAGTACAACTACTGTGCAATTATAAAATGAAATTAATGTGAATATTTGAGTACTTCATTTGTGTGCACTACCAGTGCCATTGGCTTGTGGATACTAAATAAGGAACACAATGTTTGGACACAAATTGTGTCACATGAAATTAAATTTGCCTTTTGAAAATATATCCCTATCAAACACATACATTTACAGGTCATAGAGATGTCACACACTTTTCAATTTTTTGAGTGTGTTGAAATTAAGAAGACATCAGGCAGCCCAATGGTCTAACAACTTCCTAGGACAAATGGCAGTGAATATCCAGTATCAATACAGTTATTAATTACCAGTTATCTGTATACCAAATATAACCAGTTATTAAATGTAAATAAAATAACTCTCTTAAAAATTGATTTCCCAGATGAGAGGAAAATCTAGTTAGCAAGCTGAGTGTGAAATTTACATGTAGTTCATGAAAAAGTGATTACTTATGGAATTAATTGATTTTAGAAATGAATCTAAGGATGTAAAATTATGGCATAAAACTGAAAACAATCTGAAGATCTGTTTTATGTCCATGAGAAAGGCACTTAGTTTTCCCTTCCATGCACAGCCAATCCCAGAAGCTGTGATCCACCAAGAAATCCCTACTCAAAGCCATATTCCGTATCTCCATCGCACTTGCCCTCTTCCCATTCCCCTCATGTATGTCCACAACTGGGTTGTGTCCTGATTTGGGGTCAGCAATTCCTTCCCCAGAAGTCTCAGTATCATACTGAGATATAGTTTTCAACCCGTCAAATTGTCACTCAAAGATACATCTTCTCAGCAACCATCTGAAAAAAGGAAAACCTCCCCTCTTGCAGACACATTTCAGTGCTAGTGACGTCAGCCTTACCCCTTCATCGTTTCCTCGCAGTTCCTCTGTGCCTCCCTTCCTGTTGCTCCTCATGTGCAAGGTGCTTTTGCTGAGTCGTATTCAGGCTGCTCCTAAATATTTCGTGCTGTGTGTCTCACCTGAGAAAGCGGAAAGGACAAGGAGTTAACAGAATCTTCCACACGTCCTTTGCTGAGTGCTCTGCATGGACTGACAGTTCCCTTTGAAGCACCCAGCACACTGCTGTGAGACTCAAAATTCCCAGCGGGATTCTAAGAGCTTTTCCACGTTCTTGGAGCAGCTTAAGGAAAACGTGAGCTCTGATGCTGGAAGAGAAGCGACAAGGAACAACCTCATAAGATTTGTGACTTTGCATTTTTGTGGTTTTCTCTTTCCCACATTAATACAGGGCACTAGTGGGAACCTTGAAAGGACTTTTCAGTTCTTGAAAAATATCTCTTTTTTAGATTTTCTGCTCTCTTCAGAGAATCACAGAATCACCTGGGGTGGAAAAGACCTGTGAGACCATCAGGTTCAACCTGTGACCTAACAGCACCTTGTCCACCCCAGACCATGGCACAGAGTGCCACGTCCAGTCTTTCCTTAAATGCCTTCAGAGACACTAACTCCAACACCTCCCTGGACAGCCCATGCCAATGTCTGATCATCCTTTCTGTGTAGAGCTTCCTCCTAATGACCAACCTAAACCTCTCTCTGTATCCTGAGGGGTGTGACCATAGTCATTCTGTCCCCGCATAAAGGCTTTGGTGTGGCGTGATTATGGGGTTCACTGTTGGAACAGATGCCACACTTCTTTATGGCAGCCGGGACTGCTGTACAACCTGCTGCCTGTCTTTCTTCTGAAAGAAGCACGAGCCTCGTGAGGAGCAGCTGAGGGAGCTGGGGTTGTTGAGCCTGGAGAAAAGGAGGCTCAGGGAGGACCTTATCACTCTCTGCAACCCCCTGACAGGAGGGTTTAGCCACGTGGGGGTCGGGCTCTGCTCCCAGGGAACAAGGGACAGGGTGAGAGGGAACGACCTCAAGCTGCGCCAGGGGAGGTTTAGGTTGGACATGAGGAGGAATTTCTCCACAGAAAGGGTGATGAGACACTGGAATGGGCTGTCTAGGGAGGTGGTGGAGTCACCGTCCCTGGAGGTGTTTAAGGAAAGCCTGGACGTGGCGTCAGTGCCATGGTCTGGCTGACGTGGTGGTGTTTGGCCACAGGCTGGACTCGATGGCCTCAGAGGTCTCGTCCAACCTAACTGGTTCTGTGATTCTGACAACAACCTCAGTGGCACTTGTGGGGCCACTTGCCCCTTTGGGGACTCTTCCGGAAGCCTGTGGGAATCTGTTCCCCTCACAGGGAACACCCCACAACTCCCCAGGGCGCACCCTACACCTTCCCAAGGAACACCCCACACCTTCCCCAACGAACATCCCACACCTTCCCAAAGAACATCCCACACTTTCCCAGGGCACATCCCACATCTTTTCCCAGGGCACATCCCACACTTTCCCAGGGCACATCCCACACCTTTTCCCGGGACACGCCCCACATTCCCAGGACACGCCCCACATTCCCATGGCCACACCTCCCGGGGGCCGCCCCGCCTCGTTGCCATGGAGACGGGCGCGGCCGCTGATTGGCTGCGCGGCACAGCCCAATGGGCGGGCGGGGTGTTCCGGCGGTGCCAAGATGGCGGCCAGGTAAACACGGCCGGGCGGGGCCGGGGCCGGGGCCGGGACACCGACACCGGGGGACTCTGCGGGCTCTTTGCGGGCTCCCCGCGGGCTCTTGGCAGCGCCGCCCGGCCTGCGGGGGCTGAGGGGGCCGTTTTCCCTTCCCCACCCTGCGGTGGAGCCGCTTCTCCTCCGGAGCAGGTGCCCCGGGCGGGCTCTGCTCTGCCGGCAAGGGCAGGGGGTTGATATCCCCTGGAAGCTGCTCCGGCGGAGGGACGGGAGGTGATTGCTGCGCTGTCGTTCCTAAACCGAAAGCAGCCGTAAACAAATGCGAAGGGGCATAACTTTAAAGAACGGGGAGGGAGGGGCGGAATGAACTAAAGCGTCAACTTGTTCACTCAAATCGTCTACTCTCTGAAATAGTAAGTAGGAAGAGCTTTATAATGTGCTTGTCTAAAGCATGCACTGGTAGTTGCTCGTGAGAAGCTGAAATATTTCCGATGGTGTGTTTGGTGCTTCTGTTTCTCTCTCCTGCAGGTTGTTTTCCCCTCGGGATGGGTGACCCGGTGTGTCTGCAGTGCCTGGACGTGGCTGGGACTTGCTGAGAGTGGAAGATGTGGAGTGGGCTGTTGCCTCCAGGACTGAACGAAAGCGATGTCGATCTGAGTTCTGATGATGCAGACGATTCACCTGCCTTTTCTCCGAAGAGAGAGGCTGAGGAGGACACTGAAGGAGCTCAGCTGTCTGAACTCACCGACAGGAATGGGCAGGGCAGCAGTGCCAGCAGTGAACCTGTTGTGGCACCGGTGGCAGATGAGGAAAGCGAGTGTCAGACGTGCCCTCCTGGAGTCTCTGTAAACATCTGGAATGTGCGTGTCTCTGCAGGTCTCCAAACCAGCAGTGCAACAGACTCGAAGTCAGATGGCTGATTTTTAGATCAGAATAACTCAGTGTGTTATTTTCAGCTGCGATGATTGAAGGATATACCCGAGGTTGTTTCGAGCAGGGAGAACAGGAATTTGGGTAGGAAGTGACTGGGTAGTTTGGTGGTGGAGCAGCAAGGAGTTGTTATAACTAGACAGCTGCATGAAACTTGTGTTCTCAGTGGTTTCTGGGCTCTGAGCTTCTTGGTAGCTGCTTTCTGCATCAGTGAGGATTCACAGCTCGGTGTATCAGCCACGGCAGGGGGGATGCACACCTGGAAAGGGGACCAGCAGAAATGTATTCTGCGGCACATTCCATGAGAAAGCTGTCAGTTTTGAATAGTCCTGGGATGTGGGGAGGGCAGAAAGTCAGGGAGAGGTGGTGAAGGATTAGAACCAATTCTGTTTTAACAACATTAGAGTTGGATGTTCTTAATTTATAAATTTGAATCTAGTAGTTAACACCAGGTACTGTGGAGAAGTGAGATACTGTGACGGCGTTTCTCAGCACAATATGTAGTTTCTTAAAAATGGGGGGGAAAAAATTAAAAATACTGATTTGCTTTTTCTTAATCTTGCAGAAATTTGTGGAGCTTCAGAAGAAGCACCGTGAAATGAAAATGGAAGCACAGCAGGAAAACAGATGCCGAAAGAGAAAGCGCCACCGAAAAGGTGTATTTAATAATTATGGAGTTTACTTTCTCGAATTTGAATCCTTATCAGCACATGCTGGTTTTGGGTGGGGAGTTGTTTTTGTTTTGGCTTTTTTTTTTTTTTCTTTTTAATGAAGAACTGAATACCTGAGTAGATGTGTTCTGTCTGTTATGTAGGGTTTTATTTTTCCAGTTGTGTACATCACTTGCAGGTCCAGGTTGTAAATTGCAGCTTTAAAAATGCAAGTAATATATTTGTCCTCTTCTTTAAAAGAAGGTAGAACTTTCTCAGTTAATATTGCTCTATAATGGTTAAGTATATTTCAGTAATTTTAGAAATCATACTTTAGTGTGTTTTATTTACAAGTTCTTCACAGATACTGTAGGAGTTTCATAGAGCTGAGTGGTTTAAATCATTGGGTAAAAATCCCAGCATGGCAGCCTTTCAAAGGGAATGGGACCAGTTAGAGCTCTGGGACTTCCCTGGGTGCTGTGGGGTATTGCTGTGTAATGCTGGATCTCTCTTTTCTTTTTTCCCCTCAGCAAAGCAGACGAAGGCCGATGAGGTGACTAAGAGGTATAACCAGGTCAATGTGATTGTAACCAGGTCAATGTGATTTCCTGAGGTCCGTTTTCAGTATCAGGCAAAACTTGTAAAAAAAAAAGCTTGATGAGAGGCATGACCAAAGCCTGATTTTGAACACCATGTTAAATATCTGCTGAATTTGTTCCGTGTCTCTCTCGGGCAGGCTGAGGTTGTGCCAGTGATTGCTCAATGGACTTACTGCTTGATTTTAAAAATCAACACTAATTTATTATTCACTGTAACTGGAAATAGACTTGTTATTTCTGATTGTGTTTTGCAAGTAACTGCATACAACCTTCTGTTCAGTCTGTTCCTTCTCTTCTTTCTTCCTTCTTATATTGTATTTCCTTCTGTGTTATATTTACAGTTGGATTTGATGATCTTAAAGGTCTTTTTCAGCCTGAATGATTCTATGATTCTATCAGCTTGCTTTCAGCATTCTGGAATTATACTTACAGAGGGGGAGGAATAATTAATTTCACTTGAATTAAAAACTGAATGGGTGAAGAGAGCATGCCTGCCAAATGGGAGAGTTTATTTTAGCACTGAATCCTATTTAGCATAGAATATTACAAGTTGTGGAAAGGGGACTGGTTACACTGATGACTTGTTTGTTTGTTTTTAGTAGCCAACAGTTGGAAAATGAAGAGAAATGGAAAGAACTTACACAGTACTTTGGAATCAATGATAGATTTGAATCACCTGTGCATAGCAGGGCCCCACAAAAGGTGAATGTTGATACAAACGCAGTGTCAGCTTATACTTCATAGTAAAAGAAGTTGACATCACTGAGATGGGAGTAAAACTGAGTCTATTTGAGAGTAAATGATCAAGTCACACTTTTTATGGTGGTGTTATTTGTAAAATACTGCTGTTGAACAAGTTATGTTACATTGATCACAACCTCTGAAAATAAGAAAGTGACCTTTAGATTCTGAAGCTTTTTCATTGTTTTCCGTCGGGCTGCTAGAATTTTTAATTTATTAGTACAGGGAGTGGCATCGTGCCAGAACTCGGATTTTGGAGAGAGATAAGATCTTAGAACTGTAACGATACAGTGGTAATTGCCATTCTTCATGTTACCTGACACATATATTTCACATTTTGTTTAGAAGGCTCCAGGGATGGAAGAGATAAGGCAGATCTTCAGATGAAATTTCACTGTGACAGGCATAAACTAGTCCGTGTAATTTTTTTAACCTATAGTGTTATCCTGCACATAAGGTGGAACTAATGCAATGATTTGTGCTCGGGCAACCTTTCAGGGAATTCTTAATTATACTGCCCATTACAGTCCACAGAGACAGAGTAGTCTGTGTCGCATGGAAAGTGCAGGTTTGTGCAGTGTCCTGAAGAATTTCATGAAAGAAATACTTTTAGAAACGAGGTGCTCTCTTTAAATGTGTTCTTTGGGTCTTAAAGGTTTGTTTGTTTGTTTGTTTTCCTAGTCTGGCCTTGAACTCAGCATAGAGAGGTGTGTGGCTGAAGGGGACATTGCCAAGGCTGAGGAGCTGAGTGACAGGCTGGCCATGCGTGAGGTGAGTGGGCTGTTCACAAACACTCCGAGGAGATGTTGAGTTCTGTGCGTCTGTACAAAAAGTGTCCTGACTAAGACAGTGTTGATTGTTTGCTCCGTCCTTCCCGTTCCCTGAGCAGAGTCCTGGCAGTGACTGAAGGGCTTTGCTGCTGACCTCGTAAGGCTTGGACAGCTGGAGCTGTGTTTAAGACTTGAAAATTCAGCCACAAACAATGCCAAGTAACTTTGCTTCAAAGCCTTCTTCTGGCTCCTGGGGTCAGAGGGGTTGGTAACTGGTCATCCACAGCGAGGTGCTGATCTCTCTGTGTGCTGCAAGCCAAGAGAATAGGGATAGGATGTTCCATTCCTCCCAGTTCCCTGGGCCTCCTATTTTATTTGGCATTACCTCCTCAATCAGCTTGGGAGGGCTGAAGACAGGTAGAGATTTAGCAAGCTTAGAGTGAGATGTGTCCAAATAAGGACATACATACCCCAACTTGTGTTCCAAGACTCTTCCTTCCTGTGTATTCCTGTTTTCAGGAGTTGATGGCTGGAAGAATTGGGGAGAAGAATGGGAGTGGGTGCTTGTCAAATATATTGCTGTAGCCTTAGGATTGTGTTGGATTTTTTTTTTTCTCCTTGTCATAACTTTTTAGTGTAAAAGTGCACATCTAAAAACAAATCCAGGTGAGAAAAACACAGTTTTTTTCAAGATGTTGTCTTGTCTGCTGGTGTACGTGAGAAATTCATGAAGGCTGTGCTGCTCTTTGCTATAAAAATTGGACCCTAATAAATCTGTATGTAGTGCTCAGTGAATACTTGAGCTGGTGAGGGATCTGTCAGGTAGCTCTGGTGATTTCATGTCAGAAGTACTTAAATAGGTGCATGTAAGGTAGGTGGTAGCAGCTGTATATGTAATGTATCTGTAAATATGTAATTTAAATCCGTGAGGTTTGTTTTGCCCACTGCTAGTTGTGCACAGGGGAGAAAATGCAGAGGAAGAAAACGGGGATAAAAATACGGCTGGAATAGCTTTGAAGCCAGCTCAGGAAAAATCCAAATAATCTGGTTTGTATAATTTAGAGATTCTAGATTTACATTCAAAATAATTACGTAATTTTTGCTTTCATTCCTGCATTTTGCATCTTCTTCCATCTTCACACAGGTAGTGAGAGTTTTCTACCCACTGTAAATGCTTTCAAAATTTAAAGGTATTGAAAAGACAAATTTTAATGAGTAGTCACTCAAATATTGTAAATGTTTCTTAAATACAGGGGTTTCAAGTAAGCTTAATGTAAAACTGCAGATTTAAATCTGTTTATTGCAATGTATTACAGTGTTGTGGTGGCTTTAAAAAGAGATGGCTTTTGAAATGAGGAATACAGTTGTTTAAGTTCTGTAAGGTTAGGCAAAACTAACTGTTCCTCATGGAGTGTTCTTACACAGTCATTAAACTCTTCCAGTTAGTCACTCAGGGCAGTTTCCAATGACTAGACTCTTATCTGCCTTGTCACCAGTGATCACAGAACTTCAATCTGCAGAGATAACAGCTATTGACAGTGATAGGAACGTGTCCTGAGGTTCCCTTCAGGTCTGACCAGCTTCTGGCTGTGACATTACCTTTCATGTGTACAACATGAAAAGCACTTGCTGTTCTCCTTCACAAATGTCATTATCCCATCTGCTCTGAAGTGGTTAGAGTATCACAATCAATAAAACATACTGAGGTTCTAGTGCAAATTGTTTGACTATAAAAACAATGTGAGAAGTTTTAAGGTTTTGTAATATTTATGATAAACTGTTATCTGATTTTGGTAGCCATGGGATTATGCAACGTCTAGCACATCCCAGGTGCTGCAGCAATGTATTATTATTTGTAGAACATTAGCTCCAAATTGTTGACTTTCAAATATTAGCATGTTGTAATTCTGAAAACAAAATGCTTGAAACATTATTAGTATTCACAGCCTTGACTTGGTTTTGGTTAAGTGGGTTTATCTGAATAAATAGTGTGTTGAAAGAAGGAAAACTCAAATGACTGGCTTGATCTCTCATGAGGAGTTCTGTTGAGGCAGATTCCATGTGAATTCACTGGGGTTCTCTGCTCTTGTAAGGATGTGTTCCATTACTCACTGCAAGGTTCATTTTCCTTTGTGATTTTCAGAAGCTGTATTTTTTTAAATGAATCTTTTAAAATGCCTTTTTTTTTTTTCCCTAAGGAAATTGTTCTAAGAGTGACTGATTCAGTGAAGAGCTGTAGAGAAGGATTTGCTTATGGAAGAGGTTGATTCAACAGCCCTTGCTTTGTGTACAAGTACAGTTCATATTGCTTTCATGTTGTGTAGTATTGATTCACTCCCTGCCTTCCTTCTCCTAGCAATTTAAAGAAATGTCCCTTTTGAAACTCTTTTTGTATAATGCTTCTGAGAAGTGAGTTAATTTTTAAAGTGTGGGCTGTTCGTGTCCCTCTGACTTCCAAATGCAGGACAGCACCGTGAGGGAGCCGGGCATGCACTGTGGCTGTGTTGAAGGGCACCACTTCTGAAGTCTGGAGCAGTGGGTGGATGAATTATTGTTCTTTTATCTCCCCTCCATCTCTTTCTGTGTAGTTTTCATTTTTCTGGGGCAGTGTGACAGGGTTGGGGACAGAGGGTGTGTGAGAAGAAGCTGTTGGGGGTGCAGCCCCCCTGGCAGCCATGTGCAGGCTGTTCAGTGGGTAGGTGTTCTTTTTGAAATCAGGTGTAGGGGGTTTTAATCGGCACCATTTTCTTTTGCAAGAAGCAGTGACTGGAACCTGCTGATAAAGCTTTTGCTTTGAGGCACAGATCCCAGAGTTCTTAAAGCCGTTTCCTGCCTTAATAAGTGAAACTAATTTTTGATGTATAACATTTATAAGCCTGTGAAACTGATAGGGCAGCTCCAGTATTTAGAAAAATGAAGCCAAAAATAAACAGATGATGAGTACAGGCAGTAAAAACACATCCTAAAAAGCAAAGGAATGTCAAAATGATGCTGTCAATATGCTATCATTATGACACAGTGAGAAAAGGTTTTTTAAAACCAAATTCATTCAAAATCAGTGATGACTTAGGCAATATGCATAATCTAGCAGCTGTGAATGCATTACAGAATTTTACATCCTAAAAACCTAAATGATACTGCTTCGAGGTTTTGGGTCTTTTGCTTTCCAAGCGGTACTTGTTGCAGGTTCTGTGAGGAAGACGTTATTGTGCTGCAGTAAGTGAGGCATCGGGCAATATGTTATTTGTGGTTTGCTTCTGCTTTGACAAATATGCACAAATGCTGATTTTTGAAACAAAACTTCTCAGTCTGGTAGCGTTCCAGGTTTGGGACTGAGAGTTAGAGCTTGGATACCTTATACATGAAGCTGTATTTACTTGTGAGGATTCCTGTGCAGCTTTTGAGACTACCTGATGTGTGTTACCCCTGTTTTATTGGCAGTTGGTTCTGTTATAAAAGGGAATTGTACTTACATAATGATGCTGATACTCTGTGTGATCTCTTGACAAACCTCACTACAAAGTGTTTAGCCCTTGTCTCCTGTTGTCAGTTATCAGGGTAGCAGATCTTTAAATGTGGTATCCTCGGCCATCTCCAGAGCATGTTCTCATGTGGGACATCCTGCTTCACTGAGAGGTCTAGTGATCCTGCAATTCTTGATTTCATTCTTCTGTATAGGAGTGAAATTCTTCCTGCAGAAATGCTGACATCACTGCATTGTGTTGTACAGAATAATTTGGGCCATCAGTTCTGTGCTCCTTTAGCTTCTGCTGGAGCACCTCAGCCTGTGATGCAGCTGGAGTGTACGAGATCAGCACTGCTGGGATAAATGTGTTGAGGAACAACATAATGCACATGGCTCATACTGCTTAATATTAACTCGCTGTAGATCTTCAAGCACAGGCAGACTGCTGAATTATTTCTTTAATAGCTGCAGTACAGTGCTATTAGCATTAAATAACTAGCAATTCATTGCAGTGTGCATGGTATAATGTGCACAGTCATTGTTCATTGTTGTAATCCAGTTGCTGTCTTTGTTATCACATTCCAGGGCTTCCAGCATTGGCAGAGTCCTTCATGTTTCAGAGTTCTGCTTCTCAAATGCAGGCTGGAACACCTAAAGCTATTGTTGGAACACTGCATTTAAGGATGACTTGTTTACCTTGAGGGATGGCAGTAGAGCTGTTGTTAATAATGCAGGAGTTAATAAAGAAATTCTGAACCTTTTAGAATGAAAGTTATTAAGAGAATAAAGTTTATAGGGCCACTTACCTGGGCTGAAATAAAATGGGTTTTTTTTTGTGATGCCCTAGGGTGGGATAGCTGAGATCCAACCATAGCAGGTACTTGGATATGTGGCTGGGAACAGACACTTGGAATTATGTCAACTTTTTAATGCTTGGTAAAAATCTTCTTGGAATAGTATCTTGAGCTGTAATTAAGTTGTTCCTGCTGTGTTTGTGGGAATCTGCCTAGATTATTTTTAAAGAATAAATGTTGATGAATTAGAGCACTGTGACTGTGCATGGTTGGATGTGTTCATCCCTTTGAGTAAGGGTGGTGTGTGGAGATACCTGGTAATTTCACTTTGCTGTAAATCAGTTTCTGTTTGGAGTGATACTTGTAAAAATTGTTTTCCAAATAATCTGAAAAGATTCCCCACTTCCACTCCTAATATATATTTTCCAAGCTTTTTTCCCCTAGGCAGAGAGGTTTTCTCGTAGTGCTTCTGTGCTCAAGTCATGGTGTGATGTCTCAAAAAGCAGAACACAGATTTCTTATGGCTCAAATATTCGGAGGACTAATCTGACTAAAGCTCAAACTTGGCCTTTTCTTGTGGTTTTTGTGTTAACTGCCTGCTAGGTAGGTGCCACATTGTCTAAGAGCACATTAGCCTGAGGACTGTAACATGAACATGATAAAATGATCTTGACCATATTAGACTTACCTGTCAAAAGGGACTTCTAAAATATTTTGTAGTTTAGTGTGCTAAGTTGCTGGAGTAGTTGTCAGTCTCTAAATAGCACAGACTTTTTGACAGCACTGTTCTGAGTGCTCAGCTTAGTGGCTTTTGATGTTTTGGTGAAAGATTTTTAAAAGCTGCAATTTATAGGGACGCTCTGGTACTTAATCAAGCTTAAATGAAAGATCTACATCATAATTGATGAAATTAATTGGCCATTCACTGGGATATCGTTCTCATGTTAAGGCAAGATCAGTCCTGCTGTTGTCTCCCAAATTTGATGCTTCAGTTTGCCCATTTCCTCCTGATCAAATTAGTATCTGCTGTCTGTCCATAACTTGTGGTCACACCATTTAGGAAGGGAAGAACACAGCCAGGGTTGTAGGTCATGACTGCTGAGAACCCTTCTGGAAACTGGTTTGCATTTGAGAATCTGGGTTGGATATGATTGATGGTGGTGACACTGCTGTTAGAGATGGACAGGTGTTCGATATTCTATTGAAGATATTCTGTTGGTAAAATAAAATTTCTAAATTCTGTGCAGCATTTATCGTTTCTCATGGAGCTTTTAGGAACCTGAAGTGAGCGATGCAATTTTATATGGAACATCACCAAGTACCAGTTAACTTGGAAGTCTTGCCTGCTGAAGGGCCCCCCCAAAAAAGAAAAAAAAAAAAAAGAAAGAGTTTCTGTTTTTATCTCTGAAGGTTTTCCTTTCTTACTCTTAGTAGAGGTGCTTCCAAATACCTCTCTTCATTGAGGTGGTTTTCTTTTAACCTTTAGAACATGGCAGGGTTATCACCTAGAATTACATTCTTATGCTCCCTTAATTATGTATATCTTTTCCTTAACAAACCTTAAAAAAAGATTTCAGATGTTACAAGTCTAATTAAAGAGACAGACAAAGCACAGTTTATACTGTAGATTTTTTCTGCAGTTCAATTAATCAGCATGTTTTCTCTTTTAATTAAAACCATTTTAGTAAATTAAAGCCCACAGCAAAACACATATATAATTTGTTTGTAATTAGCTCTTAATTGGTGGTAGTTGAAGCTTAGCACCCTTGGTTTCTTTCTTCATGATTGCCATTTTATTAGCAGCCAGTCATTAATTAATCTTTTTTTCTAATTAGCTTATAAAACTGTTGATGGCACATTATTGTAAATGTGATTTTAAGTTCAAAGCTTGTTAATAAGCTTTCTTACTTAGAAGAACAGAGATAAAGAAATTGCTGAAAACAGTACTACAGTTCTTTTTTTAAAACTGCCTTTGTTATAAGGGGGCTCTGTAAAGCATCTAACAGCTTATGGTTAATTTTTTAATGCTGTGTTTTCTCATGAATGGAAGAAGTTACTTGCATTTAAATGTTTAAGTCTAGCAAAGAGCTTAATATTAGAACAGTTTTTCTGTCCTTGCTCCATTACTGTGTCATCCAAATATAATTTGACGTTGTAATACACAGCATAAAAATACAACAAAGGTATTACAAAGTATTTTACAGTGGAAGTTGAACACATCATTGAAAGGGGACAATTTTCACTGCAAAATCCACTCGGTATTCTTGTTTGCTTTATATATTTTATATACGTCAGCAACGGATAACATTCCATAACATAAAAGGAGAAAATCATTGCTACAGGCAAGCCTGAAATAACCAGATTCATATTTGATGAGAAACTGTAACACTGTATTAAAGGGCTGTTTGGCTTCTCTGGTATGGTCATAGGATATTTCAGGACCTGTTTGAATATCAGTGTTTTGTTGGAGCTTCTGTGGGTTTGACATTTCTTCTTTCATACCCAGATATTTCTGGAGCGGTTCTTGGATCAGTTGTGTCAGTACTTGCATCATTCAGCATTTCCAGTCTGAATGAGGAATGTCTTTGCTTTGTGATGTTTGATGTTTAATGTCTTGATGTGCAGGGAAGTTTTCTGGAAGTTACAGTAGATTCTACTGCAACTTAATAAAAATGTTTACTCTTCTGCCTGAACTTTACATTCCATTTCAACTTCAGCCATTTCTTTGCTTGTTTTAAAAGCGTTTCATGATGCCGTGCGAGAAACACTAGAAAGGGATAGCTGACAAGGAAAAAATTAAAAATTGGATAAAAAGTAAATGAATAATGTCATATTACTAAAAAGATGAGAGGCTAATTTGTGCCGACTTTTTGCTAATTTTGTTCAAGCCTCAAAATGAGGAGCTGTCACCCGTTCTGTGTAGCACTGATGACAGTGCCAATGATCCATGAAATAAGCTGCCGCTGGCTTTGTTCTGATAAGAATGAACAAATCTGCACAATGTACGGCTCCCAGAATCTCATTTTCATACTTGCATGCAGGCTAAAAGAAATAAGCTGTTTGCAGGCTTGATTAATCAGACATTTGAGGGTTTTTTGTCTCTTTGATCTCTTTCGTCTCCTAGGTAACTTGCTTGACATTAATGTTGAGCTTGAGTAAAGACAATCAGGAATTGTAGACCAAACTGATATAAAAATTAAAGACCTTAACACTTTAAGTACTCCAGTAATGGTTCCGCTTTACTTCAGAAAACATCTGTTTTCATTTAATTAAAGAACAAAAGGGAATGGCATAAATATTTTTCATAGAGACCTGTTATTCCATAAAAAGTTAAAGTATGATAATTGGCGTTTTTAAATAAACGCCTTGAAAGTGTTCAAAAAGAGGCGAAGCTTCAGATATTTGTTACAAGGTAACAATTTCAGAGGGGTAGAAAATTTTCCTTTATGCTGCATTAAACATCTAGAGTAAGATATTTGCCGTGATTTTTGGTCAGCTTCAAAACAGAAAGGTCTTTGCCCTGTAGAAACTTAAGTTTGTGGGGTGTTTTTTTTTATGTTTGTCTTAAAATACACACATATATATAGCGTTACAAGGATGAACCATTATATCAGCCCTACTACCCAGTATGATTTACACACTTTAAACCTGTAAAATTGAAAGGAATTTAAAAAAAAAAAAAAGTGTCGCAGTGCGTTTGCTTGAGGTTATGCAGACGCTTTTACAAATCTTCCAAGTGGCTGTAAAGATGAATGCCTCAAGGGTCTAGCCAGGGCCCTGCTTTTCCAACCAGCTAAAGCCCTTATCTTAAATCCAAGCAAAGTACCATTAATCTTTTTGAAAGACCTTTTATGGCTTTTAATATATCCCAAATTAGAACATTTTACACCCTTGGTTCCTGAAATATGGTGATAAAAAGCCTTTAGAGCTTAATTTTCCTTACTGCGTGCTCTGACCAATTTGCAGTTCTTTGTGATAATGTTTAGACACCTTAATTAAAATGCAGCAAAATATTGGATGTTCTATATGGAAAATGCTGATACTTTGACTACACAAGAAATTGTTGTATATATTTTTATTCATGCTTTCTTACTTCTTTTAAGATTGTATTTTATTGAGTTATCTGATGACCTGAAATGTTAGCAGTTTCTTTTTTTTTTTTTTTTTTTTTTTTTTTTTTTTTTTTTTTTTTTTTTTTTTTTTTTTTTTTTTTTTTTTTTTTTTTTTTTTTTTTTTTTTTTTTTTTGAATGTAAAAACCCATTGACCAAGCTTTTACGGATTTCTCTTTGGGGGGGCAGGGAGTGAAGATGTATGTCTGGGCGTGGGTGGGAGCAGGAGACATTTAATCTCACTAAAATGTTTGCGTCTGTTTATATGCAACATTTGTTTTCATGTCTTGAAAATGTGACTCTATGTGGCCTAGAAACGATAACAAGGCTGCAAAATGTTTCTCCTTTTGCTTCCCCACATGCTGCAGAGGATCTTATTATCCTATTTTTTTCTGTGCCTTTTAGAGATGGGAGAACTCATTCTGTCTTCCAAGAAATACAGATAAAAAGATTTTTCTGCAGCACTTGTGTATATTTGTACGTGTGTAAGTGCTCAATAGGCCACTAGAATAGAAGGAGATGCTGTTATTCATCTCCTAGTACAAGTTAATTTTCAAGCGTGTTAGGAGGTAAAATACAGTTGATAAAGGAATGGCTCTGCTGATTGACTTCAGCCATCAGAGTGCTCTATTGTTTAAGCTAATAATTAGTCCTGTTTCAATTTAAAAGTAAACATTTTTTGAATATTTTAGGTGAGTTTTCTTAGGCATTTTTATACTGCAAGTATATTAAAGTTAATAGCTGCCCTTAAATATTAAGTGACAATGCAAATAAAAGAATGTTATGTTTTAGTCTTTGACCTGAGATGTGGCAGTTCAGATGTTGGCATTGAATTACTGATTATATAAAACATTAAGGCTCAGGGGGGAAATTATGTAGATAACATAAAAGTATTGAAATAGCTGGTCCCATTAATTATTTTGTGCCTCGAGATGATTCCATAGGTACATATTTATGACCTTATAGCAAAAAGTGGATGAGAAACTTGTTCAGCATTCTTTTTTCCTTTTTAAGCACTGTGCTTATGAAATATTGCTGTGCTGTGCTTACTGCCTTTTCTTAAAGGCTGCTTGCTCGATTCTTGAACCCTGAGAGGACCAGAAGGTAGATTATCTTCTAGTGATGCTGATTTGGTGGGGTTTTTTTGCGTTGTTAACAAAAGGATCACTACCTATTAGGAGTTTGGTGGGATGGTCGTAGAAAATGTGTCATCTGCACCTGAAGATGTGTTCTGGAGTCCTCTCTGACCTTATCTGGATAAAGCATTTCTCAGAGCAAATCATTGTCTGTGTAGACGCTGCAGATGGTTCAAGTGTATTGCCATTAGTAATGGACCTGGAACCAAAGTGTTAAGGGGTGTTCTTACCCCTGGCTCTCCCATGCCTCTGTTCTCTGATGTTCCCCTGACATCTGGGGAGAATTTAGAAAGTCCAGTCGGAAACATGTTTCCTAATTTCAGCAGGTTTTGGGGTGGATTGAAAGAAAACCTGTTTGGCCACATCAGTCTGTAGCAGTTTTGGCTCAGTGAATTGCTCACTTGTCTTGGAGAAGAGCAGTAACTTTGGAGAACAAATTCCTCCATAATTCATAATGTCAGGTCGTGACAGCAACCACAAAATGTAACTACAATGAGCAAGTTATGAATGTTGATCTAAGGAAAATAAACCAGTCATAGTTAACAGTACCATCTTCCATCTCTTCTGCTTTATTCACTTTTCCAGCCCCTTGACATTCCTTACAGTGATGTGCATTCTCAGAGTTTCAGTAAGTTTGTGGAAGGAAAGTGGCATTCACCTACAGCCTTTACAACCTTATTTGAAAAGCATGCATATTATCACACTTAAAACCTGAAAGCTAGGAATGTGAAGACTAAATGGCACATAGACAGTAAGGACACTGTTTTATTTATCTTTGGACAGACTGATTAAAAGTGGTTAGTGGTTCTGCTGGAAAATGCATGGTAGTAGCAGCTCTTCCTGTATAAAATTGTATTTTTGGGTGTCTTTGATACTGGCAAGACCTATTGTGATATCACAGCTGAGGTCAGGGGCTGATCTTAATAAAGGAGACTGTGTCTTTGTGTATTCCTATTTCAAACAAACAAACAAAAGGATCTAGTGAGCTGTTGTCCTTTGCTTTTATTTTTGAAACTCAGGGGCTTGGTGGAAAGGATTTCTTGCCCCAGGATCCTGCACCTTTGTGTTTCTCTCAAGACATTGCTGTTTGTCCCATCTACCAGTACGTCATCAGCCTAATACTTGTAAGATATTTTGGTATCTGTTGACTGTTGAGAAACAATATCGGACCAAGTAATTTGTGAGGCTTACATTTCATATGAGCCATTTGCATCTAATGAGTTTTCCTTTGTTCCTTTTCATGCCTTAGCTGGGTGTGAAAATTGCCAAAGCAGCTGCTTGCCGCAACTTCGTGAAAGCCAAGCAAGAGGCAGAGGCTGCCCAAGAAGCTCAAAAGAAAAAGAAGCTTGCTTGGGGGTAAGTCATTTGAGTATGGAATTAAACATTTGTGGTTTCATTGGCACTGAGTGTATACAATGCAATCTCAGTGAAATGTTTTCTTAGTTGAAATAGGCTTGTGCTAATCTTATTTGTTTAGTTTAACCTTGTTGGGTTTCGGTGGGGTTTTGTAGCAGTGGATCAGACTTCAGTGCAGAGGCTTTATCAGAAATAATGTACTGGTTATATGGCTGTATTTGTCTTCATGTCTTTATTACAGTATTAAAAATAAGGTTTTATTTTTGTTGTTAAGAACAACATGGTTAAATACCTGCAGCGCACATGCTTATGATTGCTAATGTGGGGTTTGTGTCCTGTTTCAGATTTGAAGCCAAGAAGAGATGGGAAACAAAAAGCAACATGGGATACATGTAATCTGCCTTGCTCTCCTCAGAAGTCACATACCTGTTGTTACTTGAAGAATCTTTGTAGGCGTCTTGTTAAATCTAAACATAAAAACAAACCCCAGCACATCCAGTGCCTTGTATTTATCTTCCTACTGTTAGACTGCGCTGGCTTGTTTTGGTGCTGCCTTATGAAGTAGTAAAAAATACTATTTAAACGTCAATCCTATGTTAAATATAGCACTTTTCTCATAAATATGAAAAACTTAGCTAATGCATTTCAGAATGCATTTGGAGTCTAGTAGAGAACTGCCTGAACTTGGAATAAAACACTTGGTCCAAACGTGTTTTGTGCTGTACTGCAGGGATGAGGGGGATGAGGGGTGGGTGTAAGGAGAAGGGGAAGTTTTCCTGCTGGGGTTACACAGAACTAATGCAGGCAGTACTGCTTTTCTGCTTGAAGGCTGGGGGGGAACTCTAAATAAAGAAAAGCAAAACAATCCTACCTGTTTTAAACCAATATTATTTATGCATTTATAGCCTTAGTAAATAGAAACACAAAATAATTGTCTGAAGAGGTCCATCCTCCCTCTCCTGGAAGGATCTGGTAGTTTTTGTCATGTCCTGGTGCCACACTCTTCAGAATATTTCAAATTCCCATTTTTCTCTCCTTCCCAAGAACACATGTTTTAAAAGTACCAATTTCTTTGAGCAGATAAAATATAGAAATATGTATCTTGGAAAAATATCTGAAACATGTTAACATTGTACAGTCAACTGCAGCCGAGATACAAATGCAGATTTTACTCGGAGTCATGTGTTTTACAGATCAGTTAGGATTTGAATGTTTATGTTATAAGATTATAGCAGGAATTGGTGATAATGTTTCCTTGAAATTGTTCTCAGTGAAAAGTAAGTACACATTCAGAACTAATAACTTTCCTCCCTGAAGCTCTTGCATGTCTGTTTAGCCACCACAAGGCCCGAATTGAATCAGTAACGTAAATGTCAGTTATTGTTAACCAAGATTAATATGTTTCAGGCCAGAGGTGTGGTATTAGCGTAATGGTGATTTACTGTGGAAGCACTTGAGGCTAGAACACCTTGCCAACAAACAGCAATTGGAAGTTTTACGGCAGCAATTCGGAGAGTTCAGCTTTGCAGCCCGAGCTGGAATGGTGCATTTTTGTTCATTAGCCCTCGGGATATTTGATTCTCTGTCTTTTTTTTTTTTTTTTAGCAGAACATCGTATTTCTTTCACACAGATGAGAGTTTGCAGTATGGTAATCTGCAGTTAGCTGTAATTAGCTGTGATGACAGAGTTGAACACAATTGCCAGGATTGTAAATCAGGGGCTAAACAGGTTCCTGCAGTATAACACCATAAATCTCACACCAGGTTTACAAACTACATTGCTTTAGGAACTTGTGTGTGGAAGGAAGCAAGTGTTATCTCTAGTAAAGTGATTGTAAAGGAAAATTGCGTGTTTACGTGTGTAAACACACAGGTTACACCGTGAACCTTCATCGAGATTTTTCTCAGTTCCAAGTGCTCCTGTCCAAAAGTTCAGGCGCTCTGTCCATAATTTCTGTTATTTTTTAAGCAGCTGCAAGATGGGTGTTAGATACAGTTGACCTTTCTGCTTGTTATGTACTGAAAAGCAGAGTGATGCTGATTATTTAGTACCAAACACATCAGCAGTGTTCCATTAAACATTTTAAATTACTAATATAATATATTAAATATGCTGTATATATTTTTTCAGTAATGACTCTTTATAGTAACAGTATTTATTTGTCAAATCAAGATCTTGATCTGCTTACAGGGATCAGTGTTTTTTGTTATGAAAATGTTCTATAAAAGAAATCCAAACCCTCAAAAACCAGCTATTGCCCAAACACTTCTCACTTTACCAATCAGTTTTATGTTAGACCATTAATCATATAACTGTTTAGGAAGTATGCAGAATATTTGCATTGGGTTACTTCTATGATAAATTTAGAATGATCACATTTCAAGCATTTTTATCTACCTAAACTATTTGCTTATTATAGTTGATTTCCAGAATTATACCATGTTCGAAAATCTCTGTTTAACAGGGAAGATTCAAAAGCCTAATGCAGCTTTATGGAGATCCTATAAATACATAATAAATGAATGCATGATGGTGCCTTTAATAAGCATCTTCCTGAATTGGTGATCTGTTTTGAAATGTCTTGCATTCCTGACACTTTTTTTTTGGTAGTTTTTGTTTCTGTGTTGTAAATTTTGGCCAGACAAGTAAAACTGCATTCTGAGACCTAACTTCTTCTGTTTAATGGTGTTAAAACAATCCAAATGCTTGGTTTAGTTAATTTAACTAGTTAAACTTTTTAATCAGCTTAAATGTCTTACGCTGAACTAAATTTGAGATGTAATAATAATTCTTTTAGCAAATGAAAAGTTTGCATTAGCTTCTTGTCTGACAAACCTAGAGGAATGTGCTTGAATTATAAATTTCGGTATGAATCTGTTGTGAGGCTGAGTATTTATTAGGAGCTCACTCGATGCTATCTTGAGCTGGGCAACAGTTAAAAGGCAGCCTTGCCTGAGCACCTTCCTCCCCTCAGAAGGCTTGAGGATCAGAACTGCCTGCACTAGTTTTGCCCCACTTCTTTCTCCCCCACAGTGTCATATTTTGTCCAGCATTGGTCATGGTGCTATCTTGGATATCCTCAGTAGCCTTAAGTCTTCTGAGGAAAAAGTTGCATTTCTGCTCTCACCTCCTGTTCTTGCCATTCTGTTGCGTTCGAAGGCCTGCACAATCAAGAAACTCTTTTATCAGCTCCTGTGATAAAATACAGCCAGTTTGAAGTTTGACAACAGCATACTAATACAATTACTAGGATTTCTTAATACCACATTCCTGAGCTCCTTAACCAAAGCGTGGCTGCAGGGACAGTTTGACAGATAAAAACATATATATCTAGTTGTTCGAGTTTTAATAGTTTTTTGCCTGCAACCATAATCTGTATCATTATTTTTTTTTAGTTTAATTCTGTTGGACAAGTTTCAAAGATAAATATGGTGTGTAATAAGTCTTTGCAGCCTCTAATTTGTGAAGGAGTGTCTGTCCAGTTAATACTTGCTCATTGAAGCAAGGGGTTTTGAAATAGCTGAAGTACGAACTGTAATTACTGATGTCTGTTTCCTATTCACCTATGGCTTCTGGCATTTGATCAAAAACTGTAATGTATTGCCTAATCTCAGAGCATTCCCCACTTTCAAAAATATTTGCCTCATGAGGATTGCACAGCACTAAATGGCCTTAGCAAAACCATAGTAGATTTTTATTTGGCATTGATCTTATGCAGCTAATCCACCAACGAGTATTTTTCCTGTTATTTTTGAATGTTGGTAATTTAGGTGTGGGTGTATTTATAGTGTACCTCTAGTGCAAGCTCAAAGCATCTTAAAAAGTATTAAATACATTAGTAAAAGGGTGGGGTTTTAGTTCACAAATGGGGTGGCTAAAAAGAGGAATTCGAAGGGTGAGCAGTTTGTGTGAGGGCAAACCTGGCAGCAGAGTGGCAAATGGAATCTCCTGGTTTGTACTTTGTCAAAGCTGAGAATAACAGAGAGAAATCAGTCTTGAAAAATTATGAGGCAGGTGCCTAAGGTTGAAGGGCATTGGGAATTGGGCACCTCGTTACCATCTGTCCCACCAAGAGAGTAAAAAAACCGGGATGTTGAATGCAGATGTTCTGAGCATCGCAAGAGTAAGCAGAAACCTTAATTTCATTTGAGGAAAGTTGTCATCTTTCTTGTTGAAAAATGCCTGCACTGCTTTGATCTGCCTCCAGCTGTGTTTATTATACCATCAGATCTTGTCTTCCTGGTTTCTATGTGGAACTGTTTGTAAGAGGGTTGAGAGTTCTTCTGTTTCTTTCCTTGGAATCAGACCTGGAATATAATGTTTTGTCCTCAAAAAGTGTAAGAGTTACAAAGGTACTAAGAAATGCAAACAGCCAGCTTTAGAAAAGGAGCTCTGCAGATTTTGCATGTGATTGCTCTTGTCATGCTCTTTCCTTGTGCTCAGAAATGCGATGGGCACCGTGTGAGGAAGGAGAAAGCTGTTTGCAGTGAAAAGGCAGTGTCATGACAGGATGCTGGTTGAGTTCCAAGTCAGAGAGGCATGTCAGTTACTGAATCATCATCCTGACTTACAGAGTGCATTCGTGTCTCTGGGAGCTTCCCAGGTGTGCTGACTGCTTGACTCACCCCGATGGAAGTGACTTCAGGCCAGGCTGAAGAGAGCACGGGTTGAAGTGAGTGTCCGTGTTTCCCTGTGCCATGTCCTGGTGAATCAGCCTTTGGCAACGTCTGCTGGGGCTGGGTGCAATACTTACCGTGTAGGAGGAAAGACAGGTGTGGAAATAAGGGTTCTTACCCAAATGAGAACTGACTGCTTTCTGGTAGCCCAAGAGGGAGTTTTGTTCATCCTTTTGTTCACAGCCTGTCTGAGATGAGCAACATTCATACAGCCCAAACAGCACATTCAGACACAGGGTGAAGTGTAATGCTGCCTGTGGACTCTTAGCTAGAGAGTGTTTATGGTATTTTAGAGCTTCCTGGGTAGAGAACTTCTCAGATCTTCTTCAAGACTGAAATGCTACGTGGCCTCTGCTGGTAGAGACCATTGATTCCAAACTGCTAGTACTGTGAGTTTACCAGTGCTGCCCAAAGGGATAAAGAAAAACAGTCTGCATCTTCTCTGGTAATGTTGATTCCATCGAATCATCTGTATCTGCAATGAAAAATCATCCTATTTTGTGAATTGAAAAGATTCCCAGCATATCCAGGGAGCACTGAGATTTTTTTCAACACTTGATTCCTCTTGTGTGAAATTTATAAAAACACCTTCTCCACAATTATATTCCGAGTATGTCACCAGCTCCTCCAACTACACTGCCTGTAATAACAGAGGTTTCTAAGAAAGCCCTAAATAAAACGAGGTGTAATGTGCCAGAATAAACTGTAAACACCCGAGGAACGTCGGCAGGTTGACACATTTCCTGATTCAGCTTCTAATTACCATCAAACAATGTCGAAGGGAGCTTTTATTTCTCCCAGAGTTAATGAAGAGAATGTGGAGAGCAGCCTGCTAGCAAGAGCTGTGCTCTGTTATCTGCTGAAGGAGTACACAAGCTGCAGAGGGGGAGAGTCAGCCAGACGGGCTTTTCCAATTTGAATACTTTTCTGTTTATAGAAATGCATTTATAAAATGTCCTCTACCTTCACCACAGCAATGCCAAGGGCCTCGCTCGCAGAAATCCATCACAGAATACTCTTGGTTAAGAATTACTTTCTTTGGTTCTCTCGCTGTGTTTTTTGTTTGTTTGTTTAACAAACAACACTTTAAAATATGCTCAGCTTTAGGTCACTTTAATTTTTAAAGAGCAGCTCAGGGAAGGGATTTGGGTGCACTTTGTCAAGCAACAGCGTGTTTTTCCAGGCTCTGTGGGGCTGCTATTTCATGTCATGCCTTTAGCAGGCTTTTTAAAGATCGGTGTCACATCTCACAGCCTTTGGGGTTGGGCCTCAAGGTTACCTGCCTGCTGTGTTGGAGCAGGTTCTCCTTGCTTTCCAGTGGCTTCTTCCTAAAGGAAAAAGGGTGTATTTCTAAAGCAGTTCCTTTCAGTGATTTAGTTTAGAGTGCCTGTCCACAAATAGTTGTGTAGAGCTAATTGGGGGAGTGGAGGTGAGGAAAAGGCAGGATGAGATTCCTCTAGAAGAGGAAAGAGGGAGGGTATAAACCTCTCACATTATTTCAGGTCCTACTGTACTCCAGGGCTCAGTTTTAGTCTCACAGCACTCCCACTGGAATCACCTTCATTGATTTGGGTAGCTGATGATAATGCTGGACATTGTTGTTAAATATGGATTTGAAGCATAGAATTATCTGATGTAATTAATTTTCTTTTTCTTTTCTGATTCAATCAAAAAAACCCATGCACTAGGAATATATTGCCAGACTCTTTCATCATGAAAGTGGCACAATTTAGCCACAGACTACAGTCTGGGGATCATATTCTGCTGCCCTCAATCAAGAAGATCCTTTACTCCAAAACTGGTCAGAGTGGAACAAATAAGGGTGACAAAATTTGTGTGAAAACAAAGGATTGGAGACATGGACCTGCATTTGCTAAGGGGCATGGAAATTAGCTGCTGTTCCAATGCTGAGTGCACAGGGGTGTATAAATCTTTAAACTCTGAAGGCAACTGTTGGGTGGAGAAAATTAAGCAGGGGACTGCTGTGCTTGGTGCTGCTAAACATAATCTAGCACTTAAATGCTGACACAGACTGTATGGAAGGAGCTCTCCTAAGTGTTGACTGCTTTGCCGGTGCCTGAGCTCAGCTCTCCTGCATTAATATTCATTGGTCCCACACTGCATGTTGCCAGAGTTCTGGCAGGTATTTACAGATCCTCAGAATGGGATTCTCACTGGATTTAATGGGCTCCATCAGAAAATCTGGGTCTTACCTCCGAGGTTTCTGGATTGTTTGCTTTCTCTCAGCCTTGAGCAAGCTGAAGTGGAATGAGTTGTGGAGAAGGGAGTGTTGTGATTCCAGGCTTCGGATCCCATTTCTTTGATGCAAGGAAAAGGGGGAACTGAACTGTGGGAAAGGGGAAGGGAGGAACTGAAAGCAAGAACAGGCTGCAAGACCAGAGATAAAGAAAGGCAAATGTGTGGTGGAAACTCTTCCAGCTCCTCTGCTGTCAGTGGTGAGAAAGTTTGTCTGTTGAAAAACATGCTTGGTTTCCACAAGTCGAGGGTGCATCCCTTGCTGTTGTTTGGGTACAGGGAGGTTACTCAAGGCTGCCTCCTTGTTGTTTGTATTTCAGCATGTGAGCTCTGTGGAATTCCACACAGTTCCTGCTGTAATAACAAAAAAGACCTTCCCAGGAAGGTTGTTGTGTGGTTCAGCTGGAGCTTATCACAGCCCAGGGGTCCCTTTCATTGCTGTCACATGAGATAACCAGATGCTGCTGCCAGAGGTGTACCAGTCACTGCTGCCAGCACTGGACAGGGGCTGGGGAGAACTGACCATGTAGGGCACATTTTCAGTGCCAACACGGAGTGCTCAGACCTTCATCAACACAGCTCCTTGCTTTGGAAGGAGGGAGTTCACAGATTACACAAACCACTCGTGTCAGCAGTGTAATCTGGTGAGGCTGCCTCTGCAATCCTGGGTGCTTCTGAACGTGCCTCCCTGTGCTCATGCAGTGTGGAAGATCAGGCTGTAGCACAGCCTCTGCCTGGCGTGTCTGAGCTCCCTCTGGTGTGGGCAGAACGTGTCCTGCCTGCACAGGTGTGAACAAAGTGCTCCTGGAGATGAATTGCCCCTCAGTCAAACACTTCATCGCTGTCCCACTGGCCATGCACACAGCTCAGAGTCAGGACTGCTCACTCAGGGGTGCCCGAGGGTAAATTCACCTTTCCTCCCCCCCAAACAGGAGCACAGACAGGTTAGGAAAGCTGGCCAAGGCTGTGGAGAATGTGAGTCACAGGATACAGGGAGTTGATCTCATGCTAATCATAACCAAGCACAGGCAGCCTGACATCTGACTTTTATACAGGGAAAACCTGGCTGCAACCCTTGTGATTCACCCCTAATCTGCTCTGAGCATCTCCTTTCCCCTGCTCATAACCCACTGGTCTTACACCTTTTGCTTTTGTCTTGTATTGAATATTTCAATTGACTAAGTTATTGTCTTAAGTAAACATTAACTAGAAATTTATGAACCACAATGACATCTAGGATGCAAATTTTTGTGAAAACAGGTTTTGGGGAATAATTGTTGGAAATTCACAGTTCTTCCCATGTTATTTAGTTGTTGTGAAATGCCTGCATTTTGGTGGCATTTCGAGAGCAGTCTAATCCCTGGTGCACTAATTTGCTCGTGCAATATTCCTCAGACAAAAGATTTGCTTTACCAAGACTGAGCAGATGCTTTGTTTGAAATCTCCTGTATAGCCCAGCATTTCAGACCTGGCATAATGGCACTGCAAATGTTAATGTGCCTCGATTGATCCTCACAGCTCTGCTCAGCAATGCAATTCATCCTCTGAGCAGGGAATTTTACTTCTAGAAAAAAAAAATCAGTGGAAGTGCTTAGATCACGTAGACTCCATTAGAAATAGGATGTCCATCTAATAGTAGAAAAAAAAAATGTGTGAATTCATCCTGAGGATAAATGGGGACAGATCTATTGAAGCAAGCAGTCTTTTTATAGAAGTGGAGTTGCACATGTTTTCTCCAGGGATCGGTTCAGTCCACTTTGCCTTTGTAGTTTATGCTGAAATTCTTCAAGATAGGGAAAACTTGCAGAGTATTTGCATGTACTAAGTGCCTGGCATAGATCAGAGTCTTTACTTTCCACTTCTGCTAGCAGTACAATCATTTAAAATTAAAGGAAAAAAAAATAAAACAAGTAATTAATCCTGTATGAATGTTCAAACATTCAGTTACTGAGAGTTATTTTCTCCCTCTAGACCTTGGACTTCCTCTGTGTGTGATCCAAGAAGGCAAGTAGAAGTCTTTTTCAGGAAAATACAATTTTCAAGCCCCCTGATTGTGCTATGATACTTGCTCTACCTGAATCTTTTCAGATAACAGGCATCATGCTGCCTTTCGTTTATTTGTCTCTGATCGAAGAGCAGGGAACACAGAAGTGGCATTCAAGGAACATGTTAGAGGTGCACACACAGTTTGTGATAGTAAGATCAAGCAGAACTGGTGACTGGGAGAGTTTCCTTCATCTAGAAAGTCAGCTGTGCTCAGAATAAGATCCTCCCTCACAAAGGGAAAAAGAACAGTCTGGAAAAAACTGTCTCCCCCACCCCCCTGCAAGGGCAGTCTGGTCTTGTTTCTAAGGTGCAGGCTGGGGCTCTGGATATTCTTCCATGGTCTTCTACAGGCCAGGCTAAGATCATCCTGTCCTCAGTACAACCTGGGTGGCAACCAGCCAGCTCCAGCCCCAGATCTGTGAGCTCTATTCGTGCTCTGCCCACTCCATCAAACCTTCTGAGCATCCCTGAGCCCTGTTTGAAAAAATCAGGGTAGACATTCCTCAAAAGAGCAGAGCTCAGCAGCCAGCACTGGCACCATTTCACTGTGAGACCCTGGAAAAAGTGCTCCAAGCCCGATTTTCAAACATGCAGAGCCACCTCAGGTCCCTCTATTAAAATGCTGCTGATCTCTGCTCAGTTGCAGTCTCTGGTTTTGCCAGGGGGTGCATGGAAATCCACTCAAACTTTGCACTGCCTCCCAGGGAGGCTGTGAATGAACTGGGGCATTAACCCCGAAGGACAGGCAGTGTTTTGATCCAGTGGGAATTTAATTGTTTGTACAAACTGACTTGTCGCTTCTAGGGAGGATCAATCAGCCCTGGGGTTCCTGGTGCTTCAGTGGTTGGGATATTTCCATACATGTGGGAAGAGTGTCCTTCAGTCTCGATGGGATGCTCAAAATTCCACTGCTACCTATAGGGAGAACCCTCCCTTAAGGGTTATAAGGGCAATAGGGATAAGGAATATCATGAATTATGTCATCTGTGTAAGAAGGAAGGACTGAATCTGCTTTACATAGGCAGGTAAGTAATGGTACATGGAAATTCCAACTTCCAGATCCTTTTAGAATGACACCTAAGAAGATTGTTTCAAAAATATGACCTCTTTTAACCAAACTTTTTAATTACCATGAATTAAATTTTGGCTTTCCTCATGTGGGAAGAAGGAATGTAAAGGAATGTTCAGTTAGCTTCTTACATGTGCTCCTGCCATAAGTGCCTCTGAAGAGGGCTGCAGCCAGTCCCAAAGGGGCATGCACTTGCAGGTTCATAGGCCAGCTCCAAACCGCATTACAAGCTGGGGTTTAATCTTCTCCTAGTTCTGAGACAGCAAGATCTACAAGACAGAGTTATTTACAGGAGATACTGGGCATAGAGTCTCACCTAGAAATATTTACCTGGTCTCTTTATGCTCCTTTAGCAAGAGATACTCATGGGGCTGAAGGGGCTGGAGGAATGACCTGTGTTGGTGGGAGAAAGGAAATGCTGCCAGGTGGCTTTTCCTCCCCAGGGAGGCTGTTACCCTTTCTGAGGAGCCCAGCACTGCCCAGTGAACAGCAAGGAGGTGCATCCATCACAGGGAGGGTGGGTGGGATGTAGGAACACCCAAATCTTTGCTTGGAAAGTGAGATGAGGAGCACAGGCTGTGCCTGGCCACGCCGTGGGAGGATGGCAGAACCCACACAGAGCTGCAGCTCTGCCTCCTCCCTGCCCCTGCACCACTTCCCTGGCTCCCCCCAGCCCTCTGCAGCTCTGCTATTGGAATTCTGCTGCGGTCCTGCATGCCATCTGAATTCATCTGTCATATGCCACGAACCAGAATCCATCAAAGCGCGTTCACCGCCCTTTTAATTAGTGTTAGATTAGCATTTTAAGATATGGGTAAATTCCCAAGTCTAACTTTGTTTAAAGGTGCATATTCAATACAGTAGCCAGGAAATCGTGTATTCTCATGTACTTATTACCTTAGTAATGTAATGCTGTGAGGGGAAAAGGCAGATAATACTTCCGACAAATATTAAATGTTATTTGTAAAGCTGCTGCCTGTGAATTTAAACAGAAAATCAGTCCTCATGCCTTGCCATGAAACACACTCAAATTTCTTTCGTGGCTTTCATGTTTCATTAAAGCTTTGTATGTGGAGGAGAAGAAAACCTAAATTGCTACTTAATTAAAAGGATACTGTCAGATTAAATATATTTTGAAGAAATGAACTTTGATTTTTACCTGGGTTGTCAGTAACACCCAGGATTATTAAAAATGAAACATTTTTTAATGTCTAATATACTTCTCACCATTTATCAGGCTGGGTCTTTTCTTCCCCTTGGCTGGTGAAACTAAAACGGTCTCTTGCTTTTCCCTGTAGTCAGCTTCATTGTCTGGATCCCATTAGCTAACCCAATATTGGAGAACTTCAGGTTGTAAATACCAGGAGGTGAAGCTTACAGCTAAACCCAAAAGAAAAAAAAAAAAGAAAATGTATGGCTCTGTCTTTATGCCATTAAAATATTTCTCTAAAGCTGGACATAATGTAATATACACTGCTTTAATCACGATTTCATCACCACTCAGCATGTGCAGGGTGGGATAAATCCTGGAAAGTGCTGAGCAGTGCTGTGTGGGTGCCTTTCCCTCTTCCTGAAGGCCAAAGGTTCTGAATTTGCTCAGCTGCACGGGAAGGGGTCAGACATCCCATCTCTGTCACAGTGCACTGAAAGCAGAGCTCATCCCACAGGGTGAGCTCCTTGCTGCTGTGGTAAAGATTTAAAGTAGGATCAGGAGGTGAAAGTACTTGGGGCCACCTGACAAGTGAAAGTGAGAAGTGGTGTGGAGCCCCCCCAGCACCTTTGCTTTCCTACAACATCTTCGTGGTCCTGAGCAGAAGGGCAGACAAAACCCTCCTGGGGCAGGGGCAGGTGCAGCTGCAGGGCAGGCTGGATTCTGCAGGGACGGCTTTGAGGGGGGTTTACTGGAGCTGCAGAAAGGGGATGGAGAAGCTGTGTGTTACGGGTTAATATTATTACATTTGGAAATAATAATATATGCAGCAATCCCAGAACTCTGCAATATCAGAAAGGGCATTATTTACGAAATGGCCCTATCTGCATGGACCAGTAGAAAGCTGGTTTTGGAGTTTCATATTAATGCACATTAGCATCCTCATGAACCAATCTGATAATACTCATACATGGAGACTTAAGCTCCTTAAGCAATGTTCACACCTCCATGAAAAATAATACAGTTAAGTTCTTCCTTTAAATAAACTTTCTAAGCAAGTCTATTAACAGTTATCTGCTATCTGCCACAAGGGGAAACATGTAGACAGTTCTGTAGTGCCTTATAAATCTTGGGCTGCTGAGTATTAGGTAGTAAATTAAATGAGAAATGAGAGCTCCTTTCACTGGGTCCTCCTACTTCATTTTACCACGTGAGAATGTTTGAGTTGAATCCTGAGGAAACAATCTGCATCCCCAAGGGATATGTTCCTGAAAAATAAGCCATGTAAAAAGCATGTTAGAACGCTTTTGTAGCAAAGATTTACCATGGCCTGGGAGTATCAAAGCCTGCCCTGGTGTTGTACAGTGTTGGATCACTCTAAGATGAGTGTGTTCATAGTGAGTCCACTCATAAAATGTGACTTCAAATATCTGGAGATGTCCAGAGGCTTCAAAAGCAAACAATGGCCTGTGGTTTGGCTGCTGCTGGGGAGTTGGGCAGCTGGAACTCAATTCCCAGGTCGACCATTTCCTCTAACTGTGAGCAATTCACTTCATCATTCCCTGCTCCTCAGTCCCTCCCATAAGGGGTGGTGAGGGGAGTGAAGGAATCCGTTCCCAGCCCTGCCATGCCTGGGATGGCCGTGGATCTCCACGGTGGGTACCACAGGAGCCACTCTGTGGGCAGAGATTCGGGACAGGGCCAATGCTCAGGACCTGATGGGAAACTCCGTGTGCTATGAAATGCTATCACATCATTAAAAAACAAACTCGAAAGAAGGGCTGTCATTGTAAATCAAGTTCCATAGACTTTCTGTTCTGTGTTTGGTATGTTTGTATGGAATCTTACTGTTTTCATCCCATTTGTTGCTGCATGAATTTTCCACGATGGAATTCCACAGTGGAATTTCACTTTAGTAAAGAAACACCCTCAAAAACAGGAGGATTTGGATTCTAACCATAGAAGTAAAGCTAGCTGGATTTATAATACCCTATAATCGAGTAAAAATACATAGACAGGGAGTCAGTCATGTACAGACAACACAGAATATAGATAATTCCTGTCAGGATTAAGCATATGGCCAGCAGCTGGCAGATCTCTGCACATCTCTGCGAGACTAAAGGATAACGTGGACATCCTTTGCTGCACGTTCCTGGGTGACAATAACTGGCAGGAAGGACAAGACTGGCCAGTCATAATCTTTATTTTATTCAGTGAGACTTTTATTCCTGTTTTGAAAAGGAGGAGGAAGGCAAGTAAAGGCAGGAGCTTCCTGGAAAGCATAAGCCTGTATAAATGGCAGCAGTGGGAAAAACAGGCTTTTATTTTCTTTCAAAGACATAAAATTAAACAGAACTTTCCAGCATGTGTTAGTATTCATAACTCTTGCAGACCATGCATCAGAACAGAAGACTTGTGATGATTATTAGCTCTTTGTGTTGCGGGAGGTCCTGGAGATCAGGGTGCTATTATGCTGGTTGTTCATAATTAGAGATTGTGTGCTCCCTGGAGTAGTGACTATCTCAATAAACAAGACAAAGGCTGAGAAAAAGGAAGTGCTATTGTTCTCATTGCACAAACAGTGCACTGAGAAACTGGCAAATTAAGTGCTTTGCCCCAGTTCATGCAAGAAATCTTCAGCAGAATTCGGTGGACAAAGCTTATTGTGATGCTTGCCATGTGGGTATTTAGCGGATTGACCCCCCAAAAGAAAGGAAATACTGTTTTAAATGTCAAAATATTTTTGGATTTGAAAAATAAATTCATCGTTGCCTTCCAAAACTGTTACAGTCACATGAATGTCAGGGTTTTTTTTTTGTTTTTTTTTTTTTTTTTCAAAAATTTTGGTTTTCTTTTCAATTTCCCCAATTTCTTTCCATCCATCTTTCTCTTTAAAAAGATCCTAGTAGGAAAACTAGGAAAGGAAAGAGTTGAGATACTTCATGAGGAAAAAACAATAAACCAAAATTCTGGTATAAACAACACAATCTCCCCGTAGTTACCAGCTTTACTTCAAAACTCTGAAAATCTGTCAATATGAGAAAAGATTCATTCCTGGCATTTTGGGGTTTTCAGCCCTCAGTTCTGTCTCTTCCCTGGAGGACTTAAATAGGCTTCTCCCAACAACTCCCTGCCGTGTCTGCACCAGCCCAAACCTGCCCCTTGGTTCCGAGCTCTCAGGGGATTGTTTCACTCTGCCAGCTCTTCAGAGGGTGTCAGGAGTCCAGAACACCCATGGGGGATTTGTTGTTTAAGCTTTTTCAACATGAACACATGAGAGAGAGATGCTGGGTGCCCAGCTTTACATTGTGCAGCCCTCCTTCCATCCCTGCATCCATCCTGTCTCTCCTTTAGTGCAGTGGAGGTAAATAATGTAGTTTGTTTCTTTTTCTGCTGGTTTCTTAGTGCTGGGATCACTGTGGAATGACTCCTGTGCTCATACTGAGCTCAAGGGTTTCGCCCTCCAGGCAGGGTTGGGGGTCCTTGGACATCATCCTGCAATGTCTTGCAACATGAACAGGTTTTAAATATGTTCTGAGACCTCTTATCATTCGAATGATAATGATGTAACATTTTTATAACACTTAACAACTTCAAAACCTGAAGGAAAAGCAACCAATTTAACAAAACAAAACCCTTTGCTAAAACTTAATACTTTTTAGAGCACTAAGTTGCCATAACAACTGGATGCAAAAGTCCTTGGTGGCAACTTTGTACTTGGTCCTATTGAGGCTAAAACAACCTTACTCTTGTGTTAATACTTAGCCAGCATAGTAAATACTATTGGTTACAGAAAATTAAAACTTTTAAATAGTGAAACTACTTTCACTGAAGTAAAAGAAACCTCTTAAATCTAAGTGTTTTTCTTCTTTTAAAAAAGCATAATTTGTCAGACATTAAAATAACAAAAGGTCTTTGAAAAAGGATTATGGTTTCTGATGTTTCACTACGAGAATGGATTTACTTTATATCCTACTGATGTTGTAATCTTGAATTCTGAGGTAATGTTTTAGCCCTTTCTTTTCACATAAATAAAGATTTCAATGATAGCACTTCATTTCTTCTGTAGAACTTTCCTTTATTTTTCAAACTACTCATTTTCTCTCGTTTAAACCATTTCATCAGAATAACATACAAATTGGATGCAGTGCTTATTAGGAGGAGGGGAACAGTTAGAAAGGCATGGCATTTCAAATCAACACACTGCTGACTGTGAGGCAGATTTTAAATGAACAATTTCCATATTGCTTATATGTTTTCCTCCACAATATACTTTTTTTTTTTTTAAAAAAAAAAAGAGCCTTATTTTTAAGGTTTCCTGGTAAAATATGAAGATGCATTTTTTTATTATATTGTGAGATATTTTGGTAGTTTAAAGTCACTTGAATTCTCATTGCTCCACGGAGCACAAACAATTGTTTTCCACCAGTACTAAGCACTGACTTTTAAGAATCAAAAAGCATATTTTAACATGTTCACAAAGCATTTGATAATCAGACTGACTTCATCCCCTCTTGGAAAACGGTGCTATATATTTCTTTGGCTTGCAGAGGTTTTAATTAACACTAAACGTCTTTAAAGAGTTACAAATTCCCGCCCTCTGAAACAAAATCCATTCTCTGCACACAACTGGGCTGCTTTTTGGGGGTGTTTAATATCTTATGGGAGGGTGAGTGGTGAGGACAGCAGAGTATCTTTAAAAGATAATTGTTTACTACCAAGGGAACAAAGAGTTCTCAGGGAGACTCGACAAGGGATTTCCCTGCAGCAGCTTCCTCGTTATTATCTTGCTTGCCAAGTAGGGACCATTCTCCTGACTCTCACCCCGCAACCTGCCTTTGAAAGCACAGAAGAGGAGGTGTTTATAAACCAGATTTTTTTTCTTTATGATGTGTGGTGAAGTGAAGGCCAAAGCCTTTTCCGCTCCAGCAGAAGCAGCAGGGAGGAAACACAGATAGTAATGACCTTAAACAAGCGGGCAATAAAGGCCAGGGGGGCTGAGGACAGGCTGAGAGGTGGAGGTGAAGGCACTGCCAGCACATCTGGCACCCCCGTGGTTCTCCACCCTTTTCCTCTGGGCAGCATTCCCAGCTGGCCAGGCTGGGGTGCTGGGGGACATCAGTCCCTGGAGCCGGTGGATGGCTGTGCCCAGCTGAGCCACCCCACTGATGGCAAGGGTGTCCCCAGGGGAGAGAAGTGCTTGCAGGAGGGGCTCGAGAGAGCAACAAAGCCCCTTGAAAACCCACCGTGGAGAAGGCAGAGTTTGGTTCACTCCTGCCAGAATAATTCTCTGGAGTTTTCAGTCACCTCATCTTTTGGGGTGTTTGCGTTTTGTTTTGGGGTTTTTTGTTTTTTTGTTTGTTTGTTTGTTTTTTTCCTGAATAAGGATCAAATTGACTTTTATTTTATACTTCAGTACAAAATATTCTTCTCTCTTTTTTCCCCCCTGTGTTCTAGAGGCAGCTCCTCTGCTATGGGAAACTTGCTGATGATGGCAAAGCCACCACAAAGGACCTGGGCACGAGGAGCAGGCTGGGGGGTTTGACAGGGAGCATGTGGTGCTTGTGGGTTCTCTGCAGGAAAGAACATGTGCTTTAAAAACGGTGAAGAGCCAGCCAGGCCTTGGTGGGTCCTACAGCCCCCACCACAGGCCCCTCTGGACAGTCCTCTCCTGGTGTCTCACAAGCTTGGCAGGCTGTGGCCATCCCAGCTGAGGAGGGGCAGCACTGGGGATGGGGTGGGAGGCTTGGACAGACTGTCCCACTAACAGGATACACTTTGGAGGCCCCCACCAGGAACAGCCAGATCTTCCTGTCCCTCCTGAGATGTGTGGCAGATTTATTTCGACTAATTTTTTAAGTGCTGAGTGCATCTAGTGTACTTATTGCTCCTAATTAATGTGAGACTAAAGAATCAAAGAGGGCATTCCTCCAATGAGTTGCTTCTGAAGAGTGACAAATTAATCCCTTTGGATATGGCTGAAGCCAGGGAAGATCTTTGAGTTGCTCTAACAAACTGCAGCGATCAGACGTTCAAAACTCTGCCCGCAGTAAATAGATTTAAATATCTATTTATTCTCCTATTGCACACCCAAATCCTGGGCCTTGCATCCTTCCATCCTCCACACGTTCTCTCAGGTAACTGGAGATGTCAGGGTGTGTTTGCAGTTGTGGACACCTGTGCACACACACACACACACACACGAGGCAGGGGTGTCGGGGGCTGCACAGAGACATGGGAATGCAAATTTTGTTAGACCTTTTCTTAGGCTCTTGTGAGCCTTTGGACCAAACCCTCAGTGCTTGCACAGTTACCTCCATCTGCTTGCCCTGAATGTACATTTTGATAAGGAGAAATGTGATGGCTGAGGTTTTTGGTTTTTTTGGGGTTTTTTTTGTATGTCTCTCTCTGTAAATGCATAGTGACATTTCAAGGGGATACTTGTAATCTGCTTTAATAAGGATCAGGTGGCATTTACCACAACTCATCCAGACTTCACGGGGACAACTTTCCATCTTCACCTGCTGACGGAGGCAGAGGGATGGGACGGCACTGGGGGGTGATGAGGCAGGGCTGGGATTCTGAGCGAGGTGGGAGGGTGGGTTTGCTGGGTTTCCCCCATACCCTGGTGCCCAGAGCAAGTGGAGCTTTCCACGTGCCAAGGTCTTTTCCAGGGTGCCACAGGTGACCCCTGGGTTGCCCTTAAACTTGCAGCAGCCCAACAAGGTGCACCATCCTTGCACACTCAAGGGAAGGAGGATAACTCTCATGTTTCGCTGGAGCCATTCAAGGCAGAATACCGTGTAGTGAAATCTCTCTGCAGTGTTCAACTTCAGAAAAGTGCTGTTTTTGCAGGCTTTTTTTCCCTTGGATATCAGACCTTTTTCAAATGGAAGCAGCCTGTAAATAGCTGTGAAAACCACTGAGAAGGGAAATTTTTATGGAGCAGAATTTATGCCACAGGATGTTCACTTGAATGCAAAGATGTATAAGTCTGGCAATTTTTACCTCCTATAACACATTTTAAACATCTTTTTTTTTTTTTTTTTTTTTTGTACCTTCAATTAATGAGAAATTTAAAAAATTCTGTAGTGAAATTCTAGAGCTAGAAGAGTCATGATAGCTTAAATTGAGGCTATATTATACTCAGTGCTGTTTGAAAGTTTTTGGGCCAAATCCGAGCTATTCAGCCCAGGAAACCAAGGTAAATGTTGAGGTTAGGTTGGTTTGGTCGTGGTCCTTTTATGTGATGTGCAGCACAAACGGGAGCTTGAGCAGCCAGAAGGGAGGGGGACTGGTTTCCCAACCCAAACAACCAGGGAGGCACAGGTGGAAGGTCTAGTGGTGCTGGTTACTGGGGGAGGAGCGAGAGGGACAGTGGGGACAGCCAGATGGTGAGAGACACTGCAGAGACACACATAAACCCTTGGTCTTTTTCCATATTTAAAGGAAATAATTTGCAAGACTTCTGGAAGCAGATCTTAAGTAAAACGTCACACAGTCTTGGAAGCAGAGAGTGGTCCCTGGATCCAAGACCAACCTCTCATCTCCTCTTTGATTTCTCACTCTCGCTACCCCAAGCCCACATCGATTTTCACCCAGATATTATATAGAGAGGGTTGCACAAATCAAGATATTTGTTTGCTTCTTCCTGCTCCTCCCCACCTGTGGCTGCTGCAGTTCCCACTGGCCTTGCCTCTCCCTCAGCACAAAGCCCTGCTGCTGAACAGGGCTGCACTGCAGCACACACTTAGCACTTTATTTTCTCCTGCCAGCACAGAGTGGCAACGTCTCATCTGGAGTGTTGAACTCAGATCCAAGTGCTAAAATGTTTACTGCTTTCAATCCACCCAGCAGGATGCTCTGAGGGGAAGCGAGGGCTGTCAGCCTGCTGCTGATGGTCCCATCCACCTCTCGGGGCTCGCGGGAAACCCGCCCGGGCTCTCAAACGTCAGGCTTGGCATTGTTTTGGGGGGCTTGCTCCACCAGTACTTCAGATGGTTTTCTATTAGCATTTGACAACATCTCGGCAATTGAAATGTATTTAGTTAGATTACAGCGTTTAGACTGTGGTCTGTGAACTTCTGATCAAATTCTGCTGTCCCTAATTAATGCATTCCGGCACGTCCTTGACAGCGCTCGTATCAACAAATAATGTCTGCTCTGCTCTGGTGATGTGCACCATACTTGGCACTAGAATATGGATAAATACATATATGTTTTTGTTAGTCTGGAAGAAAAATCCATATGCTCTGGATAATGAAGGTTAAGTGACAACTTTTCTTTACAACCACTTATGTCCCACAGTCTGCGAACTGAAAACTGGATTAACCTTTAATTACCCCCCACGATCTCTCAACCCTGAAACAACATTACCACTCCTCCTAGTGTTATTTGCATACAGCATTTAATGAGAGAAACATCTGTTTGCATATTTCATATCATTAATATTATGCAGATGAGCCCAGTTTTCATGTTGCAGTCGGCAATTGTGCAGAAATCTCCTTTTCTCTCATTTTTGGTCTATTTCCCTCCTCCAAATAATTTGCTCTGACATGTATTAATTAGAAAAAGAGCTGACTGGTGCCACTAGCCTTGCATATATAATGCATAAGTTCTCTGTGATCTGAATGGCAGCGCAGCAATATCCTCATGAATTTACAAAATACAGAATACCTGGCCCGATGCTGTTGGGCAAACCTGTTGATATTGTCTGAGGCAAATGTACTCTTTTAATAAAATGTACTACTGTGGCTGAAAAATTAAATGAACACAAGCAAGATTGCTGACAGGGGTTTTTTTTCTCATGACTATTTCTAAAAATTATTTCTGTCTAATAAGGCAAAACATATTCATTAGTTACTTGATCTGACAGCCATTTGGTTGACTGGAATTTAGGTTAGATTTCTATCTGTATCTGTTCTCTCCAGCAACCTGAAATGTTTCCTAGGGCCCTACCATGAAATCTTTACTCTGTACTAAGCCATGGTCATTGAAAACTGAACTGCTGCTTGTAGTGAGTGCATAAACCTGAGCTCTGGGACAAGCTTCTTGCTCTTCTTGAGAAATAAGGAGGATTTTCCATTTTGTTTTGCTTGAACCCTGTTCTCTGGAAAGAAGAGTTTAAGTAATTGCTGACATAAAATAAAGGGGAAAGGAGGGATTGAACTGTGGGGAATAACTGTAGGGGGAAACAGGATACTGATGTCTAGTTTGCTGCTTAAACTTCTCCAAGTCCTGGGTGTCACAATTTGATGAGTATTTAGTCAGCTCAAGATGTTTATGTCCTGGATGTATTCCCAGTAAACAAGCTACATTGTCTTTGAAGTCAGACTTCCAGAAGTGAAGCTGAAGATTTGGCTGGACATTGTTCCTTTGCTGCTTTTGCCATTTTCTGAGGGAATTGCCAGTGATTCAGAAACAGAAATTATTTCCTACAGGGAGACCTGCAGCGTGCTTTCCATAGGTCCTAAATTTCTCTAACTCATCACAAACTGCTTCAGTTTGCCCTTTCATGCTGCTGAGCCCATGTCAGCCAGTGACCACTGAAAGTTCACAGAACTTCAAATAATTCTTTTCCTAGACTACCATGTGGATAAAGGTGAGCCTGGAGCAGCCTGGAATTCACTTCACTGCCTAAATGACACCTGAGCTATATTTATCTCCCAAACTGTTCCACTGTGGGAGAGAATTGAGTCAGTTTTGTGAGATGTGCAAAAAAGTCTGCTTGGACTAAAGGGCAGAAGCAAAGGAGTCTGTGATACAGAAAGATTTTCTGACAAGAACAGTATTTATATTTTCTGCTTCAGCCTGTTTCTTCCCAGTTGGATTTCAGCTAAGGACGGTTTCTTTCCATAAAATTGGTGGTGATCCATGCCTCAGTAGTCCGGGCTCAGCTGTGCCCACCTGTTCTCAAAATAAAAGAGACACCATAAGTAATACATACTCTGTGACTAAGTGAAAATTAAATATGATTGATAGTGTCTTTTTTTCCTGATTGTGCTGCAAAGTAATAATATGCCTCACTTCTAATTCATGACATATATTTTACAGGAGAAGTTTGTGGGGTGTTCTCTTTTGTTGTGGGAATGGTTGTCGAGATCAGTTACACGTTTCGTGAGAACACACACTCCTCTAAAGCAGATTTTCATAATTTAAGGGTTGCTTTATATAAGTAAAGCTTGTTTATCTAAAGGTCTGACTTGCAGGTAGGATTACTCTGGTTTTGTACACAAGCCATTTCTTTGGCATCTACCGGGCCTTTTATGCAAAAAAAATCCTTAATGTAGGCAGACTGTTGTGCATGCAAATTCCACCCTGTGTGTGGAATTTCAGCATGCAAAGGAGCACGAGGCTTCCCACATGGAATTGCTGCTGCTTTGCAATCCGTCTGACTGCCGGGCACTGCAGTGCATTGAGCAGCTTAGGACGCCAAGGCATTGCTCTGGAATTCAGATTTGTTTGGGTAAACACTGTGCTGTTTGTAATCAAGGCTTACGTTGGCATAAAAGTTTATTTGGTCACTCCTTTCACTTCAGGCACTGCTGTGGGTAAGGAAGGGGTAACTTCAGCGGTCAGACAGAGACCTGGGGGGGGTAAATGAAATCTGGGGCAAGGTCACAAGAAATCTTAACAGGGTTTGAGAATAAGAGTATTGCTGTTCCAAAGCTGTGTTTGGTATTTCAGCTACACAAACAAATTCCAGGTTGCCAAAAAAAACTTGGATAAAAAAAGATGTTAGCCTTTCGTGGCAAGCTTTGTTTATGTGATATTTAGATTTTTCAGATATAAAGCAGATGGTCTTAATTCACAACAGTGCACTTTTAATGGGTGAGGACCATCTTTGGGACCCTAGGGAGGACTTAGGAAAGCAAAGGGACCTTTTTTTTTTTATTTGCAGCTCACTCCCCGTGCATCAGGAGATGCTGACATTTCCAAGGCAGGGCTCCCTGCTACTGACTGCAATCAGTGGCTTCTCAAGTGAAGTAAAAGTTGTTGATTGAGCTAGTTAAGAAATAATCCCCTTGATTGTTCAAGGGCTTTTGTCGACGTGGGGCCAAATAAATTTTTGTTGGCGTGGCTCTATTTTCACACATTGTGACCAAGAAAAACAAAACCTGTAAGTGGTGGCTCAGCGCTGGCAAAACTATTCTTGCTAAAATCAGCAGCTTCTGTGCCAGAATTTAACTCAGTACTGGGTGCCTTTAGTGGATTTTTGTTGGCATTTGGTACAGGGGTGCACTCTCGTGCCAATTCGTGGGTGCATTTTCCTCAGATCCCACTAATATCTGTGCTTTAATGTGAATGAGATTGTTTTGGAATCCGTGAAACACTTCACCTGTCAAACATTGCTTCAGCAGTGTATCATTTTTTTCACTTTGCTGTTCAGCTGTCTGCAAACCTCACCTCCATGAAGCAGCTCTGCCTGCTCTGTTTGCCTGGGCCTTGAGAAAATCACCAAACAAGAAAAACAAGAATAATATCTGTGTCGTAACTGAGTTTAAACACAGTGCAATTTGTGTTAATGGTGGCTTTTATAGGCCCTATTATACAGTAAATTAAATTATATCTTTATTCTTGTATCTAAGATAAACAGTAAGTATGCAATATATCAGTAATAGAAAACTCTTGGCATTTAAGAAAGAATTGAGCTTCAATGTAAGGACGTTTTTATACCTCAGTAATAAATTAACATTTCAAAAGTACTTTAGCCTGCTGAGATGGATCATTCTATGAGTATGGGTAACACCATGGACTCCAATAATTAGTGTAAATTGCCTTTGAATAATACAGAGCTGGGAACAACTTTCAGTGCTTAATGCCCCTTGCAGTACATGATGAAGAGTCCTTAATGGAGCTTGGAAAAACAAGTAATACCTATAAATCAAAGAAGAAAAGCCGTTTTTGATGCATTTGTCTGAGAGTGTGAGTTTTAAACCAAATTGTTAACACTCCTCCCTGCTGAGGGTCATGGATTAGCTAGGGTGGGAGTTTCTTGTAGGATCTTTCACACTAACCAGCAGAGGTAGGGGGTTTCAAATACAAGTGTTTTCTTAACCCTAATCCCTGCCTCCCTGACCAGTAGAGCTCTGAATTTCTCTCTAATTAGGCAGAGAATTAGTAGGTGGATAAATGTGTTAGTGGATGAGGATGAAGTGATTAACTTGCCCCAGACTATGATAGTGAGTTCAAGGCGCTACTGAATTCATTTTGGTTCTAATAACTTTCTCCCCATATTCCAGCAGCACCACGGCAGAGTACTTGAATTTATATCTCTGTAATCTTACAGGACTATATTCTGTTGCCTTATTTGCATGGCTTTATCTGCTATTTTTAAACAGCAGTGCAGTCTATTTCCCAGTGTGCCAGTTCACATTTATGTGTGCTATTTAATTATCTGAACAGTTTTGTAATCTAATTTAGATATATTTATGCTACAGTAAGTTGGTGTGCACGAGGAAATGTGAATTTCATTACAAGAAGATGAGACTGGGATACTTTCTCTGAGTGTTTGCTAACTGTGCTTTATAAACAATTATCTGCTGCCTGTTTGCTGCTCTTTGTTCAGTGTGTGGGGCTCTGCTGTCTTGGAGCAAACAGTTTCCCAGCCCTGTAGCCAGATGTGACTGTGCTGGACTGGAGTGGTGACATTCTCTGCCTCTTTGAAGATATTCCCCCACTGACCAAGTAGGGGAGGATTTGTCCTGGTGGATCTGCTCCCTGTCACCTCTCTCTCAGCAGCCTCTGGCAGGCTCTGCCTTCACCCTTTCACAGGGATGCTGGATCATCCTCAGTCACTTCCAGCACACTTTATACTCTGACTCATGGCCACAGCAGTGTCTCAGCCACCCCAGCACACTCCTGTCCCTCGGTCTGCTCAGACCTGTGAATTCACCTGGCCCCAGAGAATGAAATGTGCTGCTTGAAAAACAAGCAGACCCAGCAGCAAAGGGACAAGTTTCCCAAGCTGGCTCAGTGCTGTGACTTGGAAAAGCTGGCATCTGAGAAAACCTTTCCTGGAATAAAAGCCAGTGAGCTTTTCAGGTGTATTCAGAACAAAGAAGGTGCTAGAAGATGCCACAAATACGAGTAGATCATAATTGTGAATTTTCTGAGATAACAGACTAACATCTACAGCTCATGACACTGGACACTGACCTGAACTAGTTACCAAAATTGTTTAGTATGTTTTAGAAAAAGATCTGCTGTTTCTCAGCATACACATTGAAGGGAAGTCAAAGCGCCTTGTGGAAATGCCAGCCATGGTTTTTGGTTGACTGATCAAAAATAGAGGCTGTAGGGCATACGAAACAATCCTTCAGATCTGCCCAGGGGGAATAAAACCTCAGCTGAAGGAACATGTCCAGAGACACCACACTTCAAAAAGAGGTGAGGAGGGAGGAAAGGAGTGTGTGTGATCAGAAGTCCAGAAAAAATGGACTAAGGAAGTAACACTGAAGAAAAGGGAAAGGTTCTGGTTAGCCTGTGTTAGAAGGCAGGTGTGACAATTTACAAGCCTGTGAAATGCAGAGGTGTGTGTGTGTAAGGATAACTCCAGGTTATTCCCCCAGGACCACATGGTAGGGATGTTTCAGCTGAAATGTGGCAGGTTTAGTTTAGAGAGTAGCCAAAACTTGCTAAGAATAAACGTATAATGGAGCACTAGACTGCCTGGCTGGGGTGGAAAGACACAAAGTCAGAGCATTTCAAACCCTCAGGGGTTTAGAATCTCATGTGGTGTTGGAGGATGGCTCCTCCTGGAGAAGGCAGGTCCTGCTGCTGGTATGAGAGGCTCTGGGGGTCAGCCTGGGTAGCTCTGCTTGCATGACTGAGTCATTAGAGCAGGCACTGTGTGTGCATCCAATAACTTAGGCAGGCAGGAAATTTAGAGGGAAGTGGATTTTCTATGCAGCACAATCAAAGTTGATTTTATCCTTATCTCAGTTGTTTGCTCCAGTGAGCATCAAATGCCTGAGGAGAGCAGGGTTGCTGAGAAATCTGAGGTCTAAAGGGTACGTGGGGGTGGTGCCAGGGTGAGCAGGAACCAGCCCTGCTGACTGCCAGGCACAGCCCTGTCCCTGGGGCTGCTGGGGGCTTGTTCCTCACTGAGACAAAGCATCTGGGCATTGCACAGGCACTGCAAGGTTAACCCTCAGAATTAGAACCCAGTTACCCCAATCCCAGGTGTCTGCAGAATCGCTGGACCACATAATATCCAGGATGTGTCAAAAGCAGAATAAGTTTCTGGGAGCCTTAGCAACAAACCTTGCCTTGACTGGGCTGCCCTTCTTCCATGCTCCCCTTTCCTCTTTGCTCTTGGAAGCTGCTGCCTGAGTGTGTCACTAAGAAAACTCAGACACAGCTGGGAATTAGAATATTTGCGTTTTTTCATGCATTTATGACAACAGTTTGCTGTGGGATTTCTGAGTGGCAGATAGTGATGGGAGCTGGGAGATGCCAACACACAGATCCTGGGACAGGGTAAAATGCTTTTTTTGGGGCACTGATTGGAAGGCTCAACATGCTCTGTAGGTGAAATCCATGTATTGGTGTAGGTGCAGGGTGAAGAGCCCCTCCCCTGGCCAGTCCTCCCCAGGTGGAAGGATTGTCTTTTTAATGTTCAGCTGCATCTCACAGAGTGCACAGAAAGTCACTCTGCATTAGCCAGGATTATGTTGTTTCCTGATCTCAGGTTTTCTCTGCAAGCTACAAAAGAAAGTAGCCTGGTGTAAGCAGCAAGCCAGGGATCTCCACTGGAAGGAAGCGTTTCCCTGGCTAAAATCTCTCTGAAGTGCCTGGCTGCAGAGCTTCTCTTCAGTTTTTAATGGAGGCACAGCTTCACTGAAGCACTGGGAGCCAGAATTTTGCTGGAAAGAGATGTCTTTCTTCATTAAAAAACAGAAGTCAGTGGGTGATCTTGTTTTTGTTTCTAACTGGCTACCCTACCCCTTGAAATAGTTTTATACATTTGAATGGACGAGGATGTAAATTGTACTTCCCAACTATTAAAGCCAACAGCACACATTATAATGTGCTGTGAAAAGAAGATAGCTTCGGCCAGTAACTCTTAAGCCTAAATGAGTTTCTCCTAAGAGGAGAACAGCTGCTTAAAGTACATATATTTAAAATTAAATTTCTTTATTACAAGTTACTTAGCGTATTTTGGACTTATATGTTCTCTAGCTTAAATCTTCTTTTCTTTCTCTTTTTTTTTCCTTTCCTTTTTTTTTTTTTTTTAATTGCACAAAGCTGTGGAAAATAATCAGAAAGTCAGTCAGCATTACAAATTGAAAATCAGAAATTATAGGACTGTTTTTCCAGGTTCTCAAGCTACACAGGTGTATTAACCCTCATTAGCCATTTTGTGGCAGTGAGAGATTTGAAAACAGAATTCCATTACAGTATTTATGGTCAAAATCTGATATGATCAAATAATAGGCTTCCCAATAGAAATGTCTATGTGCCATGGAGTAAACTTGATAATTGTAAGAATACATTTAATGCAGTAGAACTGAATACTGAACCAGGAGATTAACATTTCTGTTATATAATTACAAGTTCAAGGAGTTCAGCTTCTTATCATACTACAGTAAGTATAGAAAGTAGAAGTGATCCTCTTTAATTTGTAATTATTTAACTGAAATAGAATGTCTCCCAGTCTTATTCTGCTCTTCTACACTGAAGACATTGGTATGCAGAAACCATGCACCAAGGAATAGTACACTATCAGAGTAGGACATGTTTGAGTATTCTTTAAAACCAACTAAGAGAAGTTAATCTCATTGAACTTCTTTTTATTCAACAAAAGAGTTAGATGTTTCCAAGTCTAATGTGACTATAATGTTCATTAAATGGACTTCTTTACACCTTTAAATGGATTAACTGTACATCTTCACAGTCTAATTATTGTGCATGTCGCTCACAAATCACAGATCTAATTCAAGGCTCTGTAAAAGCTCTGTTTGTGAGCATTAGGACAGGAGCTACGGTGAGAACTGAGTGTGATTTTTATCTGGGTCATATAAAAGAACGAGTGTTGTCCACACTAAAGTGCAGAAATGTGTGTACCTTCACTTGCTGAGTTTTCCCTCAGCTTTGTCCTGGTGATAGCCTTCTTGGAAAAGTTAAGCCACAAACTACTTTGGCATCTCTGCTCCCTCCTTCGTCCACAACCCAAGATGATCCCTGACTAAGAGGCCCTCCCTGCAGCTGCTTTTGTTTGTAATTCCCAAACAATGGTTGTCAGTCAGATAAAGGATGATATATGACTTTATTAGTATGATTTGGGCATCTGGGAATAACTGTGATTTAGTTTGTCACCTTAAGTTAGGTTTGCTAATGAGAAGATACCAGGAGTGGTTCTAGTGATCAGATTGTGAAAGGTACTCCAGGTGCTTTGCTGCCTGGTGCAACCGTGTCTGGGCCCTTCAAAAAGACCCTTGCTCTGCGTTTCTGCCCCGTGAGAATCGTTGTCAGTCCATGGAATTCAGTGGAGCTGCACCAGGTTGTGTGAGCTTGGATGTCAGGGTGGATAGTTTGCTGTAAAACAAGCTCCATTCTCCCTCTGGGCAGTGAGAGCTTATCAAAGAGTTTGGGAACATGGTATGACAACGTGGTCCTCAGTGAAGATACTGCATCTGTGGTGGGAGCTGCTCTCCAGTGTTTGCCCAAAAGTTCTCATGCCTTCATCTGTAGGAGAAAAAGGACCTCAAGATAATGCTGAAGAAGTTTGCAGGATGGGCTTAGTGCTTTACGATGAGGGGTTACAATAACAAAAGCTGATATATTACACAAATGTATTATGTATGAGATACATTTCCACTGAATCCTGTCAGGGAAAAAACATCCTCGCTGCTCACAGACACGTGTGCTGGCAGCAGCTGTAAACCACTTTGTGTTTATAATGTAACACCAGAAATACTCCCTTTTTTCTCTGGATTACAGAACCTCAGATATTCCTGGCACATTTCTCTTGTGAGAGTGTACAGGTTCCTTGAATGGACGACAGTTTGGGTCATCACAGTTCTCAACTTGAAACCCTTGTGAAGGCTCACAGACCCTTTCACCAGCAGTGGCTGGAGCACCCAACACTCTGACCAGCAGTGGGTGCTGAACAACAAGTGCAGGGGAGGTTTCTTTCGTAGGGAAGGGAATTGCTGCACAGAAGGTATGTATGACAAGATGGACAGTGCTGAGCCTCTGTGGGTCTGGCTGTTGTGCTGTGTTTGGGCAGCACAGATCCCATGTCTCTGGATCAGCTGGGAGCTGCTGTGAGGCAGTTTGCAGGAGTGTGAAATGCAGCCTCAGCAGCACGAGTGAGCATCCCTGACCCACCCCAACCACAGCCACACACCACGGGGCTTGCTATTCTGGCTCAGAGGAGCAAAGGCTTCGAGAGGGGGAATTCTGGCCATGAGGGACAGAGGTTTATCCCTCGTGCACCTACCCGGGGTATCTGCAGCCAGCTGACTGAAATGGATCGTTAGATTGCAGTCTGAGACCAGTGACTGCAAACAGGCTTTTGGATCCTTGCCCTGCCAGGCTGCCTGCTTCTGTTCTGTTCTCTCCTGTGCAAAAGCATTTTAGTTCATCAAATAAATGACTACCTGCAGGTCTCTCTGCACCATAGGCTCCCCTGGCCCCAGACATTTTCTGCAGTGATTTTAAATGGATGTTTGCTCTGCTTCCCACATGTGCCTCTGCGTCCTGAGTGCCGGTGGCAGGTATGTTTGGCAGTATGAAAACCAGGTGTTCCCCCCCAATTATCTACTTATTGGCAGGCACGATGGCTGCAACATCCTCTGCAGCAGTTTGACAGTGATTTATTTACCTGCTGCTGCCAGCTGCTCCCTGCTTGTGGGGGCTGAGCTGCTCAGACTCCTGGGAGGCAGCGCTGGAGTCTCTTGATTTGACACCAGACCTCTTGGAGGCCCTGCTCTGTAATTTTGGAGAGAACCAGGCAGCTCTGGGCTTCTCTCAGCAAACACCGTGTTCTAAATGTACTGCAGTGACTTAGCTGATGAGCTTTCCGAGAGGTTTTCTTGCCTGTGGTCTGAAGATGCAACTTCAGAATGTTCATAATTCCAGAGGTTACACTGTCAGGGTTCATCTCAGCCTGAGACACTTGTTTCACCAAGGTACAGCAAATTGTGGCTTGGAGGATTTTGATTTCACTGAAAGATGCTCCTGTAGATGAATTTGTGTAGCAATTTACTATCTCTTTGCAAGTGTTAGTTTTATATATATATTTATTTTTTGACTATACCCACTGTGGAGCAAGTGGATTTTAATTCAGTTTTGTTCTTTTCTTTTATAAAGGATTTCCTAAAAAAACCACCCCAAAACCAAAAAACCCTAACAAAAAACCCCCAACAACAAAACCTCAAAACAACAACAACAGAAACAAACAAACAGCAAAACCAAACACACACAAAAAAACAAACACAGAAAAAAAAAACTCCCCCCCAAAAAAACCCCCACTGTTATATACACCAAATTTTACTATTAATATGAACCAATTAAGGTTAAAGTGATCTATCTTTCTAAGCCTGCAGTTTGATTATCTTACATTTTTTTTCACATGGTATATTTTTACTTGTCCAGCTGAGGATGCGAACAGATTCTTGGGTGAAGAGGCTGTCCTTGTCTCTGTGAGTGAGGATGGGGGTCCTGAGAAGTCCAGGAAGGCTGAACCTCAGCTGAACAGTGCAAGCCTTTTCCAAAGACCAGGATGTAGGGACTGAAACGCAGGACTGATTTAGTTAGAAGTAAAATCTAAAGGGAGGTATAGGGTGGGGGATTTTTTTCACTATTGAAACTGAAATTTCTGTGAGAAATATGTAGGGCTGTTTTTTTTATGTTTGTATAAGAGTGTGGAAAGGTTGTTCACCTTCCAGACAAGAATGTTCAATTCTGATCTTGTGCATGTGGCAAAAGCTGGAGAATTCTGAACCCATTTCAGACAGAATCAAGATCCCTTTTGCAGTGGAGTCTCATGATTCAAGCTCTCTTGTGCTATCAGGTAACCTAAACTGTCGTCCTCATCCTTTTCCCCATCCCAAACCCTCGGCCTGCCCAGATTTACCCCATGTCCAGGTCTCTTTCCTCAGGGAGGGCACAGTTAGTTCAGCTGGTAGAAGGTACTCAGGGGTGATGCTTGGCTGTTCCCACTCCCTGCTCGTTTAATGAATCAGATGAGGGCTGACTGTGTAACATGCTTATCACTTGAATATCCATTCTGGAAC